>NW_028197058.1:0-49126 GCF_037176805.1 Vigna unguiculata | reverse complement strand
GATTTTACGCACCGGATACTTTTATAAGAGTAGGAGCTCAACCAGGAGTAATAGCGGGTATGGGCAAAAATCCACCTCTTATGGTCGGGGGCGGGGACGGGCGTAAGAGAAAGCTGGTAATCGAATAAGTAGTGAGTAGTAAGGCTGACGGTGAGTAAAACGAACATGGGGGCTATGGAGCTTGTTGAACCAGTGAATGTTTCGGTCCGGCCTTCCAGTTACGAAGCGGATTGTGTTACACCCTTCTGTTCATCTCATCCCAGTTGTAGTTGATCCAATCGATCCAGAACCTGCGGTAGTTTAACTAGTGAAAGCAAGGCCGGGAAAGAGGAAAGCAATTCCCTTCTTTCGGTAAATAAATTCTTTGAACTTATCTTCTGTGAACTGCAATTCTGCTTTTCACTTTGTCTACCATCGGCGGAGGGCATCCCTTCTCAGCTTCCCTTGTTTTGTCTGTCATCGTATTTTACTTTCTCGATATGAGTCGGGTGACTTCGTACCATTGAATAGTATAACATAACTCTTACCAAGACTTCTTTCCTTTCTTACTTTCTGTGGGGAAAGTTAACTAATTGAATTCTCTATCTCCTCTAGCAATAGAATTCAATTAGTCTTTCTCTTCCGCATTGCTACTTATGGCTAGCACAGGAAATTTCACTCACTGTATTACCTAGCTGATTGCACATTAGTAAAGGTATTTATCCTGCCTTCATGCCTTTGCTTTGAAAGTCTTTCTGTTCCTGATTGAACTCCTTCATGCCATTGATTGATGACTTCGTATCTTGTGAAATATTCCATAAAGTTTATAGAGACTGAAAGCTGCCTAAACTGGATCAATAGAATAGAAGACAGGTAAGGACGAATGCGAGAGAATGAGACTCGTAGGTAGTATTTGTTACTTGCACCGGTCGTTACACCGACGCCAAATTCAGGCCGACATGGAGCCATGCGCATGATTCCAAGAGTCACTAGAGGCGAAACTTAGTAAGAATAACCAGTAATGTCACGAATGGATGAAGCAAGCACTTTTAGATGGTATCGATCAGAGCCAATCAAGCCTTTTCCCTGATTATCGTCACTGAAATCCCACTAGCCGAAATCGAATCCGTAAAGTAAGAGATAAGCCAGAGATCCAGATCATTAGAATACGTCACCGGTCCGAGATGGGCCTTCTCGCGAAAAAGAGTAGGTTATCCCTATCACTAGGAGTAGTAGCGCTAGCGGCGCAGAAGGATAAATAAATAAAGTAGCTAAGCGCTAAGAAGCTATCTAGATAGTGAGTTTCCAGCTGAGGGAAATTTGCTTAGATTGGTCTTAGCTTCGACTCGTAGTCTTCGACCACTCTTCTTCTTCTCCCCGAAGGTTGCTTGCTTCCATTCAGGTAGCTATTGCTGAGAAATGGCCGAAAAAAGGAAAGTCTTATTCCACTTGCTTTCTCGCTTGACTTGAAAACTGGAAAAACTAACTAGGCAGCTATCGGAAAGAAAACAAACAAGGAGTTTACTACGCAGGCTTTTTAGAGAGAGTCAGGGGGGGTTTGCTTGCTGGCTCTCAGGGCTTATAGTCGGTTCTAATCTAAGTCCCTTTCATTAGCTACGCTCAGGTTTCACCAACTTCGCGTCGGGTTCACTTCAGTGAAATCTTGTTCAAGCAAACCAACGGTTGGTTTAACCTTAGGACGGTAGCGAAAGGAACCTTCTAGCTAACCGGGTCAATTCAAACTCACTACATACTCCATGGAATTGAGAACCCGGCGTAATTGGTTTTCTCCAGCGGCTCTTTTTCCTATATTCTGATGGCCCTGCTACGTCTGCCCACTACAGAACAGGCCTGACTCCCGTGAGCAGGTCCGCTGGCTCTTAGTATGGCTTTTGACTTTTCTGATCCGGCATGATAACAACTCGAACTCAACTTCTATTCTTTCAAGAGCAAGAGAAGGGCACCGAGATCCCGCGTAAGCGTCGTTTGCCCGTTGCCAATAGGATCGACTTGGGTAGTAAGATTCAATTGTGAGATTAAAAAATACGAAAGTAAGGGGCCGGAAATCTTGGGATCAAAAGGTTGTTCTAAAGGACTGTAAATCCTTGCTCCTAGGATCCAAGAAGGGCTTTTTGGTTTTCAAATTCCTAATTACATAACTTACTACCCTACTAGTGTAGTGTCTACTGACTGAGTCGTGAATTAGATTGGATGGGCCGATGGAGAATCCAATTAGGAGTTGTGGAAAGGACTTAAGATACTATGTATCAAGACTCGCGATAGGATTTGAGTGCTCAGTCATTCAATATTTGATGGGTTCTTTTTGATTGGAAGAAAAAAAAATAGGAGCTAGAAAGGGTAGGTTGAATCTGAAAAGTACTCTGTGGGGGTAACTATTTTAAGTTAATTGCGTATCGTAAAAAAAAAAAAGAAAATGTTATGTGCTCCCGGGAAAGAGATTGCTACTCTATTCGATGGGCCAGGAACAATCGAAAAAAGCCAGACCTGTACGGTATCTCTTTGAATCCTTACTTAATATGCTTAATATGGTGATACCCCCGATTGTACCAACCTACATATGTCTCTCCTCCATCAATCGGTACTAGTTATTGTCATTTTGATTCCTTGATTTGTCCGATGAGAAATGCGAAACGAAAGAAGGATCCTCCTGCTGGGAATTAGATCCTAAGCCCCCCTACAGAGATGAATTGATCGATTCATCGGATCCTAGGTCGGGACTGACGGGGCTCGAACCCGCAGCTTCCGCCTTGACAGGGCGGTGCTCTGACCGATTGAACTACAATCCCAGGAAAAGAAATAAGGTATAAAGCCTCCAAATTATTATATATTATCTTTATCTTCATTATTCATATTTTATGTCCTAGGACATAGATATTCTAGATACCCATTATGAATCGCCCGCCAAAGTATTCCTACTTCTCCAATGTTCCAATCAGATCCGAAGAGAAATCAATCAAAAGTCAGTGGACCTGAATTGAATCATGACTATATAAGCTATTCTGATATTCAGATTCGATATAGATGAAATCGTGGAAGCGGACCTTTTATTGATTTCCTTGGACCACGTAAGAATTCGTCGTCCGATTGAATCTTCTTGTTCCTGAATGCTTCATAGGAATCCATCGCTATTCCTTTCTTCCACCGAGAAAGGTTCATTCCGAGTCACAAGAGCCATTTCTCTCTTTTTCGTTATGGTAATGCAATGCAAGAGGTCTCGGAAATCGGGTTGTTTCTGATGATGAAAACCCGATATTTAAAGGTCGGTAATGTTAGAAGACGACTGTCGGTATCTGATGGTAAGTAAGATACCTACGGTCGGTATATCTTTGAAAGCTCAGACGGAGATAAACGGACTCCTCGAGGCGAGGGCTACTTAAGGCACTTTAGTGCAAACCAACCAGAAGGACCGGAGCTGTTGGATGTAGCTCAGTGCTGCTATAAATTAACAACCAAAAAGCTCTGCGTCGAACTTCAGCCCCTTCGAGTTGGCCACGGGGCAACAGCCTCTGACGCCCCACACCATTGCGGCAGGAGGAGGCTTGCCCATCAGCCTACTTTTTTGCCAAGACGAGGAGCGCAACGACCTAGCCCAAACCTACTTCAACTAAAGGCTTGGCCCGGTCTGAAGGAAGAAGAAAGTAGACCTTGTAGAGAAGCGGATAGGAGAGGTAGCCTATAGACTCAAGCGATCAGCTCGGTTAAAACTCACCCCGTATTCCATGTGAGTCAGTTGACTTCGATTAGACCAGACCGACCCAGAGAGGAACGTGCCCAGCCCACGAGGGCACCACCAGATGTTGTAGATTAACTTACTAAGAAAGAAAAAGAGTATATATATCATAGCTGACCGCACCATGGGCTAGCCCATACACCCACTGCACGAGTAGAATACTACTTAGTCAAGTAGAAGGGCCAACCTGAGAGCGAGGCAAGCTGGGAACGGGCTGAAACTTACGATTCTAAGACCAAGTCAGAGACTACTGGACGTCTCGCAGAGCGACTCTCAACGAGGACGTTGAGACTTTTTTAAAAAAAAAAAGATTTTTATTTGGCTGAATCCGCCTTTACTAAAGATCAAGGAGTACACTTGTTTGTATTCCGGCTAATAAGGGAAAGGTTTTTTTTTTAAAATCCAAGTTTTACTCTGATTAGATCCTTAGCGCAAGCGCTAAGTAAGCCCTAAACTAAAGGCCTTATGTAATGTAAAAAAAACCGAGGAAAATAACGTCAAGTAGAAAGGAACAAGGTCTTACGGCACGATCGCTATATCTTTTCTTTTTCTTTATCTCTCCTCTATAGAAAGAGGGGATGATACGTGGCGTGGTATACCCGATCGTTTGGTCAACGAGACGTACGTAAGTCGACATAGCTCCATTTATCTTTTATTTCACTTAGCCCGCCTCTCCCATGACTTTCCGGACCAACCCGGATCTGCCCTCGAAAGTCTCTCTGCATTTTGGGAGCAGAGCATGCAAAATCGAGCAATTAATCTTAGAAAAATTTCCTCGGGTCTCTATCTATAAAAATGAAAAGCCCGGGTAGAAGCACAAGCAAAAGGAGAGAGGAAAAGGAAGGGGGGAGGAGACTCGCCTCAATACTTCCCACTGGACGAGAGGCGCACCTAACCCACCTACCCACTCATCAATCACGGTGTTCAGCTGACTTGCACTGATAGACCCCTATTGTATTGGAATTAGGCGCCCATCTTTTTACTGTTGTCAACTAATCTCTTCCATGTTCGATTCTACTCTATGTTAGAACATTTCTGTGAATGCTATTCTGATCTAAGTGGTCCTATTCTGTGTCCCGTGCTAGGAAGCATTATTCCTCTTTTCATTCCAAATTCAAGAATACGACCGATACGATTGATTGGTCTGTGTGCCTCTCTTATTACTTTTTTGTATTCCCCTGTTCCTCGGATACAATTCGATCCTTCTACGGCCAAATCTCAATTTGTGGAAAGCCTTCGATGGCTTCCTTATGAAAACATCAATTTGAATTTGGGTATAGACGGTCTCTCTTTTTTCTTCGTGATATTGACCACATTTCTGATCCCTATTTGTATTTTAGTGGGTTGGTCTGGTATGAGAAGTTATGGGAAAGAGTATATTACAGCATCTCTAATTCGTGAATTTCTAATGATCGCCGTGTTCCGCATGCTGGATCCTCTACTATTCTATGTTCTTCCCGAAAGCGTGCTAATCCCTATGTTGTGCGGAGCTGAGCATCTTCTATTCGCTGGGATAAAGCTTTTCCTCTGCAGGGGCCTTGTGCAGTAAACCCCCTACGGGCGGTCGTCCGTCGTAAAGTAGTCCCCGCGAAGCTTTCGGGAAGAGGGGTAGTCTTGTGCGTAAGCATAGCATTTCTGGTCGAACCCGCCCAACCCAACTAAGACGAACCGAACCTGACAGACACATCTTTTTTGGGGAGGGTACTCCGAGTAGTGGGTACCTCGTAGGACCTCGACCCGCCTACTCGGGTCTTGTATGGATATGCAGGAAGGGGTGCTCCTAGGTGTGTGTAGGGGTTGTGTTTGTTCGCGAGAATGGATTCCTCGTCAAGTCAGTTTGGGGGGTGTGGACACACTTGCGCGAATTCGGGTAACGGCTACAAGGGATAAATCGAAAGGAAACTGTACCCAACCAGGGATGGACGTAAACTCGTAAGCTACCGAGGGTAGGGATAATCGTCCAGGTCTTATTGTGAAAAAAAAAAGCCGCCCCGCCACAGCAGGCGGGTTGCTTCCTCTGTCGTCGCCGGGGAGCTCTTGGTGAGGAGACCTTAGGATAAGTTGCTAAAACAAACGGGAGGGGAGGATCGACCCGTTCAGTAGAATTCCGAAGAAAGACTGTTGGCAGCAGGTGGAGACATTTCTTTGGCCCCCAAAGAAAAAAAAGAAATGCGGGCAGGGTTAAGCTCGGTAGAGGGTTCGAGAATAGGGTAGGGTCCTGTCTTTCTTGAAGATTCAGATAAGAAAAGAGTTCCAAACCTTTATGCATGCACCTTTGTATAAGTGCTGCATACAAGTTCCGGCCAGGAGAATTGGGAAACAAAAACCAATTGGAACCGCTCACATCACAGTAGTAGTAGCGTAAAGCCGTAAGTCGGGGGGGCGGCCATCAAAAAAAAGGCTCTTACTTTCACATCTCTCTCTAGATATCTAGAGAGAGATCCACTGCGTGAGCAACCGACTGTGCGTTACATGTGCTCTACAGGCCGCACTCCATCTTTCTTCCCAACGAGCCCTTTTTTGTTTTGGATTTGGAAGACGGGCGTTGCGTTCGGTTCGAAAGGCATGGTTTTCAGTATGTCTCCAGATAGGGCCCCCCTCTAGTCCGGCTAGCTAGTGAGCGGTTATTTCGGGCGAGAAGCGGGCCGGCGGGCATCTCCCGCAACGCAAGCTGCATTGTTCGCCACCACCCGAGAAGCAAAAGATTCGAGAGTCCAGGCTTAATATACATGCATAGATAGTGGTCTAATGACAAGGGCCGACGACGGAAGCTCGGGACGGAGCCGTATGATGCGGAAGTCTCACGTACGGTTCCCTGAGAAGGGAGTGGCTACCTACTGGAGCTTCGACCAACCACCACCGGTAAATACCGCTTTGGGGCCACCCCTTACTCTACCATTATTATAGGGGTATGGGGTTCGAGACAAAGAAAGATCAAGGCAGCATATCAGTTTTTCCTTTATACTTTACTTGGATCTGTTTTTATGCTATTAGCTATTCTGTTGATTCTTTTCCAAACAGGGACCGCCGATTTACAAATCTCATTAACCACAGAATTTAGTGAGCGGCGCCAAATCTTTCTATGGATTGCTTCTTTCGCCGCTTTCGCCGTCAAAGTGCCTATGGTACCTGTTCATATTTGGTTACCCGAAGCTCATGTAGAGGCACCTACGGCAGGATCCGTCATCTTGGCAGGAATTCCTTCAAAATTGGGAACCCACGGGTTTTTAAGATTTTCAATACCCATGTTTCCCGAAGCAACACTTTGTTCCACTCCTTTCATTTATACTCCAAGCGCGATTGCTATAATATATACTTCCTTGACCACTTCAAGACAGATCGATCTTAAGAAGATCATTGCTTACTCCTCAGTAGCCCATATGAATCTGGTGACTATTGGTATGTTTAGTCGGGCGGCGGCCGTTAGGTCACCTATTTTTAGTTATGGACACACAAGACAAGGCCAAAACATGTGTGCCGGGCGTGCGACCCATCAACCTACTAGCAATGGGGGAGAAAACATAGCATGTCGCAACACTTGATTCAAGGCGTCAGCAAAACATTGCCGTCTGTTCCAAAAACAAAAGCCCCTTAGCGCCCCGGGACGGGAGTGGGCCCTACGCGCAGGCAACAGCAGCACCGGCTCTACGAAGTCAGAATCGAATCTTTGTGTTGGCTTTCCCAATTCATTCGTGAATAAGAATTAAAGGGCTAGAAGCGCTTCTAGCTGCTTCTTATTATTGTGGGTTGGCGTGGCGGAAATGAACGAAAAGCGAGATGAACGTGCTATTTTCAAATCGATTGATAGATAGCCTGATCCGTTCTGATAGATCGAAAGAGTATCTATGAAATAGAGGGAATCCATCAAGAATAAGGGGAAATCTCCTCTTTCTATCTATTGAGAAGACAACTCTTCTTGATCCATCAGAAAGAAATCGATATGTATCTGATGGAGTCTACATCGTACGTAGAGCGCCCAAGCTTTAGGCCAGCTCAGTTCTCTTATCCATCGGTCCAATGCACTGGGCTCATCTCATGGATGGAGGGAAAAGCCAAAATGTAGTTGTGTTGTTGTTGTTCGCCGCCTCGACGCATTCCCTTCTCTCCCCGGCATCGTCCCACACAGAAAGAAAGAGCGCAGAGCCCCGGCCCGACCTGTAGTGTAGGTCCGCTAACGTAAAGCGAGGAGTTGAGCCTGAACTGGCGAACCGAAGTCACTTTCGGAACCATACTTCCTAAAGCTAACACGTGTCCAGTCCAGCGGGAACGCGCAGCGCAAAAAAACGTAAGCTGCTATACCGAATCCCCCGCTGGCCATCGGGGACCGAGTGGTAAGGCCATGATCCGCAGGGGAACGGATCACTCATTCTTCCATTGGGGACAGGTGCACGAACGACAACTCCAAACGTCACACATCCGTCGCCTACTTACCGTTTAGGTGGCACCAGCGAGATCCAGCTAAGGTAAGGAACTTCGTGTCGCGGCTGCTCCACTCCGCCGCGGTCTCATGAACTGAACTTCGTTGCCTTCCCGCGCGCGAAGCGAATGGGCGCTGTGCTGTGGGTAAGTTTTGGGGCGGAGGGCGAAGAGAGACCACAAGAATGATTCATTTGGATCGACGAGCCCCAAAACTAAGAATCAATGGAATGTCTGTCTATCCATGAACATCTATTCTATCTGTATATCTAGGGGGTCTCTCTATACATAAAAAAGAGTTTTATGGCACGATATGATCGCCTAGCCGTAGCCGCATATTGAGCGCAGCGGATATGCGGGATTTCAGTTGGATCAGATCTTTCGCTTTGACGGAAGCTTTTGGACCTAGCGAAAAGGACTTTATAAGCCTTCGCGCAAGCAAGCGCGAGAGAAGCAAGCAAAGTAGAAGCTTTGCCAGAAGCAAGACGGGGAAGCAGAGCTGTCGTATAAGCGGTAGCTTCCCCCGACCTACTAAACAAAAATACAACAGTCGCGACCTACTTTGATTCAAAACAAAAGAAAGGCGAAGGGTTTGGCAACAAGCAAACGGCTTTCTATCATAGTTGCAAGGGTTCCAAACCTGAACTACTTAAGTAAAGTACCAAAGGCTGCTTTCGGTTGGTAAATGGTAAATAAGGGGGCTGTTCACTACAAGCTATCAGCGCTGTCTTAGATTGAACGTCGACTTATCTTATTGCCGTTCAATCTCTAAGGCGGGTTTACGCTGAGAACGGAATAGTGTTCGTGTCCAAAGGTGAACAACGCCCTAGCGTGCTTCTAGAGTTCGCTGCTTTTCCCAGGCCGGAGAAGGGCTTATACTGCTCGCCTTTGTTTGATATGTTCATTAAGTACCAATACAAACGAAAACTACACCAAAGTGGAAAGGCCCCTATAGAAGCTAGAAGTAACCTCTAGTAGTCGGCCTAACCAAAGCGTCACGACAACAGAAAATGACCCTTATGAATGGAATCTTAAGTGGGGGGCTTAGCCCGCCCGCCTACCAATCAAAGAGGCTGAGAGTAAGCGTAAGCTCGAAGAGCTTCCCTTCATTCGCTTCGCGGGAGCCGCACAACACATAGCTGGAAGTCAGAGGGCCCATACTACCTGCCTAACCCCTCGCTCCGAGGGACCGTAGATCGGAACGTTATAAAACCACCCCATTCATCTAAAAGATAGGGGAAGGGGCCTATGTATTTGCATGACTCCTGCGGATTTGAACCTATCTACACCCGGAGCCAATCTCCTATCGGTCCTGCCACCACGCCGCAGAACGGGAGCTCGTGTGGAACCTTTTCTTTCTGGCGTAACAGCGGTGGAACGTAAAAAAAGATTACGGTCGCGTAACATAAGGGCCGGAGGTACGGTAAACTCGGCCAAAATATGACACCCGAAGGGAGGGCCCGGCGCGCGCAATCCTATCCTCGTCCGAGTTTACCCCTTGCACTTCGGACAGCCGTCCGTAGCATCATAAGGAGGACCTCCCTTTCGGGGTAAAAAAAAAGGTATGGTACTACGGTCTTTCTCAACGTGGTGTATAGCACGAAAAACCTTTCGATACAAGATAGGGCCGTTCACATGAAAGAAGATAAGAAATCCTTTCTTATCTTCTTTCTCTTTCTCGAGGGGGAAAGAGAAAGAGGGTCTTATGGAGGGAGGGGGAACATTCGGGCGCTTTTTTTAAAATCCTCCACTGCATCCAGGATCACAAGTGGAACGCTAAGCAGGGGGGAGGGGAAAGGCTTGGGCTGGGCCTACCTATCCCGATAGGACCTCATAAAGGAACGGGAGCTGTTGAGAGGTTCCATATTGCCGAGCCGAAGGGCAGCACTTCTGTACGTGATCGTAGTATGTCACGTCGTCTCGTCCCCGCAGCATTGAAAAGTACCTCTGCACTATTTCCGGTTCACTTCTAAGGAAGATAGAGTTGGGGTGGGGGTCTACGATGTGATACTCAAGTATGACCCGGGGAGATACATGCTAACTATGGGTAGAAGGAACCTTTATGTAAAAAATTTAGGGGGGTTACAGATCTCTTATACTACCATCGATCGACAGAGCGGAACGACCAGAAAAAAAAGTGAAGTTAGAAAGCCGTATGATAGGCGGTAACTATCTTGTACGGTTCGGGGGGTAATCGGCGTACTCCGATCAGTGGGGGGGGGAATCTTTGGCTCTATCGAACATACAGGGAATTGGAGGTAGCATTCCACCGATGTTAAGTCATGGACTGGTTCCTTCAGCCCTTTTTCTATGTGTTGGTGTTCTATATGACCGACATAAGACTCGACTTGTTAGATATTACGGAGGGTTAGTGAGCACCATGCCGAATCTCTCTACCATTTCCTTCTCTTCCACTTTGGCCAATATGAGTTCACCTGGTACTAGCAGCTTTATCGGGGAATTTCCCATCTCAGTAGGAGCTTTCCAAAGAAATAGCTTAGTAGCCACATTAGCAGCGCTTGGGATGATTTTAGGCGCGGCGTATTCCCTTTGGCTATATAATCGTGTGGTTTCTGGAAATTTAAAAGCCGATTTCCTCCATAAATTCTCCGATCCAAATGGCAGAGAAGTTTCCATATTTATACCTTTTCTTGTTGGAGGGGCGACCGTCCGTTGAACTACCAAAGAAAAAAGAAACCAATGTGATCATGACATTGTAGGTGCTTGCGATGGGGCGGATGCGACTTCCCTCAGTTGGTTTGGGTGGTATAGCCCGTTGCAGAAGTCCCCCCTTTTTTTTATCCATATCTTTCTTTAGTCTTTAGGGAGCCAAAGCTTGACTTTACTAAGAAAATAAGGCTCGCGCAGGGGCGCTCACGTTTTTTGGCTGAGCCGTATCTTGCTGGGTGGGACCGAGAGGGGGGCAACCATGCATGGTACTTCTCGACCGTGTCTCCGAGGGACAGTTGAACGAGCGACTCATGAATGCTGCCGGGTTGGACGAGCCAATAACTCGAACGCGTTCGGTCTGTTTTTTGAGCAAGAATCACAGCGTTACCTTACCTTCACCATGATACGGACTCCAAGTTCTTATGGCAGAGCGCGAGGAGATTTATCATCAATATGATGATGGGAATGGAAACCAGAAGCACGACCGACCGGGGTCCAAGATAATCCATCAGTAACAGTAGTCACGTAAGCATGAGACTTTTTGGTAGTACCGGTGAACCAGATGGCCGCGGCGATGGAATCTGGGACGGAGGACTCGTAGTATCTCTCTAGATCTGGCAAAAGCGAAAGACCCCCCCTAACGTAATTCGAAAGGGGGCTGACCGCTGAGCAAGTACGATAAATTGGCCCCGCTCCGCTTTATTAAAAGCAAGGACCGCTACGGGAGGTCAAACCAAGGACCTATGGAAGTCGGGGCTCGTCCCCGGTCAATATTGGATCAAACAATAGAGGGCCGTAGGTAGCACTGACCTCTTTTTTTTTATTGATTCAATACAATAGGGGAAAAGATCGTAAAGTTCCCTACCGAGACAACACTCTCAACGGATCCTCCGCGCGCTGGGCATACCTCTTCTGTGCGTCTTTCTCGTGGCGGGAACAGAACAACAGGGAAAGACCCGGCCGACCTGCCCAGGGCTCGAGGGCGAGCTTTATTTAAGAGAGAATGGGGAGTGAATCGATCGAAAGGCTTCCGTTTTCGTTCTTGGTTTTTTGGGGCTCCTCTCGATCTTATTCGTAGTTGGGAAGGGGGAAGGAGTCTAAATCAATGGACATTAATGAACCATCATTGATGGACGTTGCACATGACACGATCAATTCGACTCAAGGTCCGGCGCTAATAGAAGTTGCTTACTCTCCTAGTAGCGAAGGAAAAAGGCAGGGCTTTTTTCGTAGTAATAGTGGGCGGGTCTCATGAGATCTATGCCGGCCGTCGGAATCAAATGAAGGGGTCGAAGGACCATTCGATTCATGAAGGGGCATAGATCTAGGCCTCTTTGTTTGGTCAATCACCAAAGGCGGGGGGGAACCACTATGGGCGAGACCCCCCGGCCTCGATTCTTTTGCATAGTCCGGGGGCCGGCCGCTGCAGAGCTGCGGGGCATAGCGGCGCCCTCGCCTGGCGCCATTCCCGGATCTAGCAGCAGACGGGCGGGCCTGAATTCAGACCAGACTCTTCTTTATTTGAGCTGCTCCCACGCACGCAGACCGGAAGATCTCAGTTGTCCTGGACTGGACAAGTACGTAGAGATCTTCGTGGGACCGGGGAGGGAGTCTCAATCGATCTTTTCTAGGATTCCTTATCACGCCACGCACGGAGATCTTTCCATTGATAGATAAGAGGGCTCCCCCCTTGAACAAACTCTTAAAGGTTAGGTTACTACCTGCCTCTACGTAAGAGGTGTACTTTGTACCGCCCGGAGGTCATATAGATAGAAACCCGGAGCGATAAGAACGAAAGCCCTACCCACAGCTACCACTACTGGCGCTTCAAAAGGCTTAGATTTCTTCTAAGGGCGCTACAGCAAGCTACCTTTTTTTAGGTCGTGTAATAGGGAGGTGTAAGCCTCGAAAGCCTTTAGTACTTCGGTAGGGCGAGCAGCCCAAAAAAAAGGTTTGGAACTCTTCCCGTATTTCTTCATTTCATTCTCTATTCGGCCCGCCTCAAACAAAATGAGAAAAAAGGATAGGACTCTTGATTCGAAGTCACTACGAAAGGGTCGGTCAATAGCATAGCTCTTTATTTCCCCGGTCTCATTTCGAAGGAAAGGCCTTCGCATTCCTAATCCGGTAGGGGGCCGGACGGCTTTGTTTGCCCCAGCTTGGCTAATCGCATCCCCGCGCAACGACATTCTTCGCCCCTTACCGTTCTCGCTCAGTCTTTGCAACGGCTGGGGAGGCAGTCGTAGAAGCGAAGCCTATCGCCACGCCGACCATAAAATACGAGATTGGGCCCCTTCTCAAAGATTTGATGGAATGGCCCACCCAAGAGCGCTTATGTAATATGGGAACTCATGGCTGGAAACAATCCTTATGGTTTTGATATCCGGCCGGTAGGAATAATCAGAATCAAAGTCCAGGTTGGTTGGTGAGCCTAGTGATAGGAGACTATCTAGCTTGGTTCGGAGAGCACTTGTTGGGTTAAATATTTTTTTTTTGCTAAATGTTACGGCCTAAATGCTGAACTATTGACCCTACTTGTTCGGATGGGTGTTCACCCCAAAGTGTTCCCGGACCGCATGCATACATACGTAAGTAACTTAGTGCAACATGGGAAATTTAATTGAGAGGAATCAGCAAAGAAAAGAAAAACGGGTCAACATCTTAATGTGTATTTTAGAGAGATTGTCCTCGGCTCGGGCTGAGGAGTGTCCACATGAGTTCGTTGAGGTGTCTACACAGGTTCGAAGACGCTCTTTTATATTCTGTCGAGAGTTCGGATTGCTCCACCTAAGTAGAACGAAAAGAAGGAATTGGAAATTCAACAACAAAGGGGGAGCCAGAAGCTTCGCTTCCGGTAGGGGGATAATATATATAGGAGGCTTTCGTTCGATACTCTGGTCTGGAGACTTGCTTGCTCACTGAGCAAGGAAGCCTTATCCAGACTCTTACTTCGGAGTGGCTACTCCCTTACTCTCATCGTTCCCATTGGATTCGCTCTACGGGCCTTATTATTCGCTACCGAAGGAGGGCTATCCATGGCAAATTACATGATGCCTCACGGAGCTGCCGAATCCGAATTGGAGGATTTGTTTACTTAGACTTCCGATATGGTGGAAGATTCGGCCAGTTCCGGGCGTAGTATAAGTACCTCATCGGTCAATCAACCGCTTCCGGGGGAACAAGCTATGGGTCCCGCTAATCCAGTGGCTTCCGGGGAGGCTGAAGCCGGTCCATCTCATGTCGTTCCCTTTCCATACGACGAGGAGGAGGTTATAGGGGGAGATTCTGTGCGATCTATACAGAATCGACTTTTGGCAAAATACGACTCTCCTTCCGCCCATGAGATCACAATGGCCCGGATTGAGGCCGAAGATCTCATGGAAGTCAAAGTGGAGATTGGCTGAACCGTGGAGCGCGCGCCCTGGACAATCCTCGTACCTTAACGGGCGAGGAGCCCCTGGAAACCCTCGCCCGACTAAGGGATGGAGTTGTGAGCGGGGACGCCGCCACAATAACTACCTTAAAGCACCGGATGATTTGGTGCCGACACGCTCTCCCAAACATAAGATCTCACTTTCGTTATTCACCGTGCAGGAAAGACCCCCATTTCATAGCGCCTGGGGAACGCAAGTTTGATCGAGGATTGGAGAGGAGAGGTGGAATGGAAGAAAAGGCTCGGGATGGATTTAGGAGTCTTTGTGCGAGCCGTATGCGGTGAGAGTCGCACGTACGGTAACGAGGGGGGTTCGCGTCTATACGTGTAGTGTGGTGGTTGGGCCTACCCACCCTATTTGTTCCATGATCTATGGGTCTACTGGAGCTACCCACTTCGATCAATTAGCCAAGATTTTGACCGGATACGAAATCACTGGTGCTCGATCTAGTGGTATTTTTATGGGGATTCTATCTATCGCTGTAGGATCCCTATTCAAGATCACTGCAGTTCCTTTTCGGGCGGCTGTAGAACGGACGGCCGCCTATAGGTGGTAGGGTAGGGTGGGTGGTACCGCTCAGATTGCGGCCAATCTTCCTAACCGCGCGCGGGCCGGGCTTAGAGCGCGTGAAACTCATCACTATCTCGTAAGGGCGTTGAGACCATAGCATGTTAAACGAAAGCGCCGCTTTCTCTGTAGTGTTGTCACACAGCTGCCCGCCTAGAAGAGCCACTCGCTCTGTAGTGTTGTCACACAAGATAAGCACGCCGCCCGCCTGCTGGCCGGGCGAATCGAAGTTCTCTTCCGGTCAACTGTCCACCCAGTCAAGTGCAAAAAACACAGTAGAATCACGCAACGCACGCTGCTGGTGTGCTTCCTGCCCGCGAGGAAAGAAGAGCGACAAGGTTTAGTTCAGATTTGACTGTTTGCAGCATGGGAGCGGATTACCCAAAAAATCCCTGGGAACAATGAAAAAAAAGATATCTCGGTAACGAAAACTATAGGGGGCTGTATTGGCGAGATCCAACGGTGAACAGCTGTCCAAAAGAAAAACCGCCTGGAAGTCCGAGGACCTTTAGTACCGTACCCTACCCCCGAACCAGCAGCCTTTGCGCCAAGCAAGACCGCCCTTGTCCTTTCTCCATTCCGCCTCCTTCTTTGCTTTGTTCCAATAGAGTCTAAGGCAAAGCAAAAGTGGGTTCGTATGCCTACTTTACCTACTGAAAGGGAACGAACTTTGTTTCGTTTCCGGGTTTATGGATTGGATTCAGTCAGCGTCACTCCTTCCTTTTTGTTGAGTCGTGACGCTTTGGTTACCGGCAAACGCTTCCAAAGGCGACCCTCTCGAGTTTCCGGCTGTTTCCTAGATTGAAGTAGCCTTTCTTTCGTCGCCCTACCAAACGAAAGAAGTCACTATCAAAAAGCTCGCCCTACTGAAGTACCTAAGGTGCGCTCCGCCCGGTGACTAAGAAATTGGTTTGCGCTTTGAAGTGATGAGGTCGCAAAGAGGGAAGTAGGGCTCCTATTGACTAAAGGTTTGTTCTTCGGTTTCCTTTAGAATGAAAGTCGCTATGAAGCCCCTACTACTTCTATTATATTATACTTACTTTGTTTGATTAAAAAGGCGAACCCCAACTAGTCGTATGGGGTGGGGTGCTTGTGGTAAGCTGCCTTGGATATGAGTCTTAGGAATTCCTAAAAAACAGGCAAAGTCCGGTATTTGACGAAGATCTTTCTATCAATAGATAGGATTTAGTGTTCGATATAGGGGATAGGATCCATCTGCTCTTTCTCTCTCCATTTTTTAGAGAGAGCAGATAAGATATAACGCTAAAAAAAAGGGGATGGATAAAGGATACATAGACATCTAAGGGGATGTCTATTCTATTCCTCTTGAGAGAGAGTAGAGAAAAAAAGATAGATGAACGAGATCTCTTTTTTCTATCTATCATTGATTCAATCTATGAATCAAGTCGAAAGACTTATTTTGGTTCCCCGAAGCCCCGAATGGATTGTGGATCGTTTCTGCCAACGAAATGAACGCGGAGCCCGTTCCGAATGCTTCTCCGATCCGGAAGTTCTCGCGAAGAGAATAAGATGCTGCTCCCCCTCCCTCTGTCTTTTCTCGCTTTGCTAATCTTCCCTTCTAACGCGGGCCGGGCGCTTAAGTAGTTAGGGGGCGCGGGAGGAAGAAACCTAAGAGAAGAGCGTCTTCTCTTAGGTTTCTTTTTTTTCAGTGCAACACAGGAAAGCGCCCTCTTTTTGTCATCCCCGCAGCTTTCCAGATTTTGTATTGAACGTATGGCGTAGCTAGGATCTTCAAATCATGTTTGAGCCTAGCCTATCCTATGTTCAAACCCACCCCCTATTTGATTTGATTGAATGAATAAGGCTGGAAAGAATGCCCGCCAAGTTCAGATAAGGGAATGCTTCCCCCAACCATTAAAGGAAAGGCTCGACGAAGGGAGATGCGGCGGGGGAAGGAAAACGCTTTCGGAGATCGAGATTTTTTTTTGTTTTTCATCGAAAACGAAGAAGGCCTACGGTGCGTGTTATCTGAAGGGAACACGCTTTTTCGACCGCGGTGGTATGATTGCCGGGCCCTCCCCTCGTTCCGCCCGCTGGCCTATTGGGATAGCAGCCTTCGGGCTTTGCCTGCCCTTTTTTTCTCGGCCCGGGAAAGCGCTGGCAACAACAGAAAGGAAGGGGTCCATGTAGCTGCTGCGTCCGCCCCCTTCTTAGTCAGTCAATGGGGCAGCAGGTTCGGCATCTACTAAAAAAGAGAGAATCCACTGGAGATAACCACGCCTCTGCTAGGCAGCGTGTGGAATGGCCAAGAGCGGACCTTTTTGGATATATAATCAAAAGAGTGGAGTTACGGGAACAGCCGTCTGATGGAAAACTACTTTCACGTTCGGTTCAGAGAGCACTTTTTTTTCGTCGAGAATTCTTCGTTCCCTTTCGTGTGAATTCCCCAGCGGCGAATTCAAAACTTTTTTGGCCCTATCTATTCCATCTCTCGAGCCCCGAAGAAAACCCCCCTCCCCTTCGGACTCCATATCTCTTTTGACTCTATATATGTGGGCACCTGATATCTATGAGGGTTCACCCACCCCGGTTACAGCATTCCTTTCTATTGCGCCTAAAATCTCTATTTTTGCTAATATTTCACGTGTTTCTATTTATGGTTCCTATGGAGCTACATTGCAACAAATCTTCTGTTTCTGCAGCATTGCTTCTATGATTTTAGGAGCACTGGCCGCCATGGCCCAAACGAAAGTCAAAAGACCTCTAGCTCATAGTTCAATTGGACATGTAGGTTATATTCGTACTGGTTTCTCATGTGGAACCATAGAAGGAATTCAATCACTACTAATTGGTATCTTAATTTATGCATTAATGACGATAGATGCATTCGCCATAGTTTTAGCATTACGGCAAACCCGTGTCAAATATATAGCAGATTTGGGCGCTCTAGCCAAAACGAATCCTATTTCGGCTATTACCTTCTCCATTACTATGTTCTCATACGTAGGAATACCCCCGTTAGCCGGCTTTTGTAGCAAATTCTATTTGTTCTTCGCCGCTTTGGGTTGTGGGGCTTACTTCCTAGCCCCAGTGGGAGTAGTGACTAGCGTTATAGGTTGTTGGGCGGCCGGAAGGTTGCCACGAGTAAGTCAGTTTGGGGGACCGAAGGCTGTTCTCCGTGCACCGGACACGTAGCTTACCGAATCCGTTGCGACACCGATGGGAATGCATGCTACGAAAGATAGGGTCGAGTCTGAAACATCAACCGTCTACTCAATATCCTTGTACGAGTCCACAATCACTACACGAGATGAACCTTGGTTTGGTGAATGGAAGCCTTAGGTGTAAAAAAAAGGACTCCCAGTTACTGCGCGCGATCGTATACTGAGGTGCTCCCCGCCGGTTGTTGGAACGACGCGAGCCGGGCCTCCATTCAGAAAGATGAAGGGTCCAAACGAAAGTCAAAAGAGGGGGTTACAAATTCCCCATCTCATTGGGGGCGGAAAACGAATCGACATCTCGATGTGATACAGCCTTTTATATTTTAGTTGGGAAAGAACGGCGAAGTCCATCCGAACCGTCCAATGAAGAATAAGAGGAGAGCAAAGCGCCAATGGCGCGCGAAGCGCATGCGAAACGGGCACGGAGAAAAATCAGTGTGGAGGATAAGCAGCCGAGCTCATTCCCTTCGCTTCCTGGGCCCAAAGCAGTGCAGTCTTTCCTGGCCAAAGGATTTGGGGCGCTACGCTACTTAACTATATAAATCCATTTTTTTTAGTCATCTATATATTAATAGAAAGATAGATCCATCCATCTATCCTATCCGATTTATATTTTTATATCTAAAAAAGAATCGATTTCATTCAACGTTTGATTCAAAGAACTGCGCTTAGCCCCCCCCCGCTCATGAAACGGCTCTGCTGCAATGGATGGCAGAGGGTCCGTAGTACCCAAAGCACTGGAGTGGTCCAGTAGCCGGGAAGGGGCCTAGAAGTGCCTACTACTACACCACACTACACTCGGCTCTACACATTTACAGAGCGAGCTAACCCCTGTCCAGTCCCTGGCAGAGTTAAGGGGGCTTCCATCCTTATTCCCTATCCCCTCGCCCAGGCTAACGGGGCCTTCTTCAGGGGGGGAGAGTGGAGCCCCGAGAAGCACTGTTGAGAGGAAGATCCTTGGCCCCTCCTCATTCTCTACAGGGTTCCAAACCTTTCTTCAACATAGGTGACAACGAGCGGGGCAGAGATCGAACACGAGAATAACAAGCTCGCCTTCCTTCCTAAATGTTGGATCATTTTGATAGAGAGGGATGGAGAAAGTGGACAAAACAGACTCGCATTTCCCAGTCGAAAAGATGGGTTCCTTTTTCGTCTTGCATTTCTCATCGAACAAATACGGAAAAAGAATCATATTGAAAACGTTCCTAACCCACCAACCCCTTCCTTCGTAGAGCCGTGTATTGTAATCCGAACCTGCCCGGAGCGAGTCTCCCATAGAGGCAAGTGAAGTTGGTGAGCCGTATGATGGGCAACTATCTCCTGCGGTTCGGAGAGGACTCAGCTGTTAGTTAGTACCCCCTTTCGGGGTGGACCTTTCACTCTATTTTATTATATACGCTTAGCGAAAAGAATGTTTTTTGATACACCTAGGACATGGATTTTATATGAACCAATGGATCGTGACAAGTCCTTACTACTAGCAATGACTTCGTCTTTCATTACTTCATCCTTTCCATATCCCTCTCCCTTGTTCTCAGTTACTCATCAAATGGCACTCAGTTCATATCTTTAAGTTCGATCATTGACAAGGTTCAAAGAAAGGGTGGGCAGAAGTTCGCCTTCCAAGAGAGGAGACAGGAGACTCATGGCACTTGTGGCTGTTGAGGGCCATCCAGTTGCTTGCTGCTTATGAGAGCAGGAAGCTGAACGGAGCCGAGAGGCCCTACGCAGTACATGAGAAAGAACTGCGGGGAAGACCAGCCATAAAACTATATAAGGAAAGATAGAAAACTAGCAATACTGGGGAATTTTTATGATAGACAGGTAACTCAAAATCTTAGTCGGGAGGGAAGGCTAGTAAGACCTCCAGCAAAGGAAAAAGAAAAAAGTAAACCCCTAAAAAGAAATAAAGGAAAGGTAGTTACAGGACGATCCTTCGACGCGAGAAGAACACTAATATAGGGGGAGCTCAAAAAAAGATGGAAAAGATAGAATGGTGGTCACGCATGCGAGAAAGACTCAAAATGAAAGCAAGCAACTAATAGACTTCGCGAACTCCTGAAAGTACTCTATCTCGCACGCATAACTACTGACGGAAACAATACATACTAGCCATACGAGTTCGGTTCACCTGCACTGACAGCCGCTTAGCAACTAAGCCCTAATAGAAACAATTTAACCAATAGCTGAAAACCAATACTAAGTTTGCTAATGTCGTCTAACTTCCATCTCTTCTGTCTTAGATAGGGTTCTACTCAAGAGAGGTCCGTTGCACAAGTGCCGCGCGGGCAAGTTAGCTAGGCAAGCTATAAGTTACACCAGGTATCAGAGCGAGGTTGTGGAGCCATGGCATCCTCCAAGGTTACTGGCCCAAGGCCGTCTGACGATCAACCAAAGAAAGAGGTCCAAGTCAGCGGAAATTGGAGACAGGCGTGGGAGAATTGAAGCTCAATGTGACGGATGGAGAGGAATATCTTTAGGAGCTTGAATCCAACCAAGAAGGACTTGAGAGTGCCTTCGACGATTGCCTTGGAGGAGGTCAAGGCAGGGATGGCTCGTGTGGAGACATCACTCAAGGAAGAAGTAGAGGGGCTCAAAGCAACTAAGGAGAAGCTGAGAATCAAGGTTTCAATCCTTGCCTTGAGAGGGCAGTGGCCAACGGAGTGTCATGCACTCTCCCAACTCCAAGAGTCAGGATCCCCGAACGCAAGCCATAGAATGTAGTGAGGGATGCTAAAGCTTTGGAGAACTTTCTTTGGCGGATGGAGCCAGACTTCAAGGCTTCCAACCAAGATGGAGGATGAGGAAGAAAAGGTCAAGACGGCAATCTCATACTTAATCGATGATGCTACGCTTTGGTGGCGCCGGAGGTATGCTGACCTTGAGAAGGGACTCTGCAGAATCAAGACATGGGAAGAGTTGAAGATTGGACAGGGTCGTGAAATCACTTTCTATACAATGATCCGTGATTTCTTTTGTTATGTTTGTTCTCAGTTAGAGCCAGTTAAGGTCGGTGCAACGCCTATAATGAATAGGAAATTTGCCATTGACTGAACATCTTCCTTTCCACTTCAAAACTTTCTATATCCAATCGGCCTTTGAAGAGGGCCCGTATGGCCTTCCTACTATCTCAGGAAAGAAGGATAAAGAACCACTTGTGTGGGGAAGGTATACGCGGGAAGAGATCTTGGCTATTGGGACTACTAGCAGGCAAAAAAAAGATGCCATTCGTCCCCAGCCAAAGAAAAGGGTTATAAGAAAGACAAGTATGGATTTCGGCACATGGCCGGGCAGCCTAAGTATAATTGCTAGTTAGACAGCATCACGCGAGCTTCATCATGCAAGCTTTGCTTCTTTCTTCCATACGCCTGATGCCAAGACCCCCTTCTTCCAGTGGGCAGAAAACTTCATCCCCAGCTACCAACCCTTTTCCGGATCGCCAGACAACTCATATACATGATGAACATTTCCCTGAAATGGAAATGAAAGCATCCAAAATATGAGTAAGAAAGAAATTACTGATTTTCCAAGTTGGATCCTTCAACAAGCCGGAGAGAGAGAAATGCCTTGTAACCCACTAGCTCTAATTCTTTCACAATTAGAGGGAGATGCTACACCTGCCCTTGTATATGTTCGCACCCCCTATTTTAATAAGGCATCCGAGTAAGACTAGCGTCTCCTTCATTCCCAATATATGCTCCACAATTGCCTGCTTCCTATCTTCCGGAACTTTACCAACAACCATACTTTTTTTGATTTATAGCTTGCCCCGATTCCGACGCCCTCTTGTATTGATAAAGGGGCTTGGAGGAGGTTAAGACAATTTTTCATTTCAAGATAAATAAAAAAGTCCAAGAAAGCTTTTGTAATGCAAGCAAAACTCTTCCCCGACAAAGAATCAGACGATTCATCGAAAAAGTACCAGGATTAAGGAGACCAAGAAAGCAAGATTGTTGGACTTCCATTTTTCTTTTGAAAGACCCTGCCTTAGATCATATCACCAAATCTAGATATTTCATATGTAAACCTTAGACCACTGGAAGGCTTACAACAAAAGATGGATCTTAGGAATAGAATCGAAGACTGGCTGGCCCACTTGTACGTAATAGAATAGAAGTCAAGGCAAATTCCCCTGAAGGGAGTTCCCATGGGGGCTAGTACACATTCCCTGACGAACGACTGCAATACATGGAAGGTTTACGGATGTAGTACTGGACGGCTTTCCCTACGACATTTCATACAAAGAGAATGGGCAGCCTGGAAAACTTGGAATGCTTACCGACTTCGATTCGGTCTATTCTAAGCGGTCCATTGGGTAAGCAGCGGAGGTAAGAGGTCTATACCCATTGCCGTATCGGTTAGCGGTGGAAGTCGTATGGGCCAACTTTCCCTTTTCCTCCGGGTCAATGACACTCCCTCCCGATGCTTTGCCAGAAGCTCGTTTTCTAACCAAAAAATGGAAGATTTTTCAGACCCGGAATAAACTCGTGATAGAAGCCTTCTTTCTCTAGTAGGAAATAAAACACATCTGGAAGGCTCGCGTATTCCTATTCTTGTTATGGGAGACTGTCCATACCCTATCTCGACTCCGTTCACAAGACCTTTAGGGAAAGGGAAGGATTCCCATATGGAGCTTTCATTACTGGGCATGCAGCAGGAGATGAAAGAGTTGCCCTTCTTTCAAAAGGCATGATACCAGTCTTTGTCTATTCTTCCGATCTTTCTTAGGCCAAGGAAGGAAAGCACAGTAGAACTAGCGTAGCGGGACGACATGACAGCGGTTGGGAAAAGCTATCTGACATCAATCCAATGAACAGACAAAGCGGCTTGGCCGAAGGGTCAGGAAGAGAGAACGACTATACTTGACTTTCTTTCTGAGTTAGAACCTTACACCCATATGAAAGAAAGCAGCCAAAACAGTAGAGAAGATCTGAGACGGGTTTATCGAGAAAAGTCTTTAGCTCACACCTATCTTTGATGATAGAAGCCAAAAAGCAGGTTTAGGTAGAAAGAACAGCCAGTGTCAGAGAGATGACTTCTGTTGAACTCATGCTTGCCTATCCTCGGGACAGGTCCATTCTCAAGAAAATTCCGTCCTCTCTCTTTCTTACTAGGCGACAAAGCGGAATCCCCTATGTAGAATAAATCGTTTGACCTTTATTGCACTTGAGGAAGACCCGACCTCCTAATACCAAGCTTCAATGCTTGCCTGAGTGCGCCTATTACCCTTCTCACTCGTAGTTCCCCAATCGTCTTTGGACAACCTGCCTTTTGAGGAAGATATCGTAATATCAAGATCTAAGATCTTACCACTTTCCCTTTTTGCTGGGCTTGTTGTCTTGTACTTTGAAAGGGAAATGATTTAGCCCAAGGCTCAAAGCGATTGAGTGCTTGACTAAGTGAGTAGTCGGATTAAATAAAGGCTGATGTGCCTCAGTGATGGCTTTACAAAGGAAATGGAAATGCAGACTCCCCGGGGTGGGACTGGGGACATGCACTGACACTCACTAACTATCTATTTTCCTTTTGTCCAAGGAAAGCGGGACAATAGACCTAACCGGGTATGAAATCCTCCCTTCTACGTTCCATGGATCCTTTGTTACCTTATTCCCTGAAACACGGAATTGCTCCTAGTCTTTACCCAATATATGTCCCTGCAATAAGAAAATTTTCTTATTGCTTAAGCACGAGATTCGACAGTTGTGATTCTCTTGGATTGAGCTTTCTCACTCTTTCTATGCCTCTTCCTTGGAGGACCTTCCCACAACACACACGCGGCGCTAAGGTTCCCGTGGCAACTCAAGCTAGGATTTGAAGCCAGGATGAGCGGATTTACCGTGCCCGGTTCTTTCCTACTGATGCGCGTGAAGATACATAATTTTATGGTGTAATAGTCTTACAAACCTTCATTCTCGCGTTTTCCTCTATCACTAGATCTTCCCTCGTGGGGATGAGATATAGTAGCCCTTAAGCTGTTGAGCTAAAGTTTCAGTGAAATCCTTGTTGGTGCAGGTCTGGGATCAGTAGTTGCTTCCTGAGCGACGAGAGCCTTCTACCTCTGCCTTGGCCGATAGTAGAACTCCTGGGTGAAAGGTCAATTCCTAAAAAAAGTAGTTTCTCCGTCTACAATATGCTCGAACCTTTACTTTAAAAATCTTCCACACCGAAAAAGCCCGTTCATCTCTTCTTTCTCGGAAAGATGGAATTGGAATCCATTTTGTAGAGTCTGCCGTGGTAAAGCCTTAGCGACCCGAATAGAAAATAGCGATCGCCCAGTTAAACGTATAGTTCCACCTCTGGTAACATGGTTGGATTGCTAACTTCTTCTTTTCATTAGGGACGGGTCTTTTCTTCCTCTTCCCTCGGCGGAGGGGTAGGGCATACAGGGGGCTCGATCGAAGAGAGACAGTGGTGACTCGCCAAGAAAGATTTTAGAAGTGCTACCTGGCTACAGTCGGTTGATGTTATAAAGTCCTCCATTATGGAATGGTTCTCAGCAGCACGTGAATCTCCTCGCTGAAAGTGACAGCGTTTATTTCATTTATATCTAAAATATTAGCTTAGCTGAAACGGATCGAGTGTCCTACAAATCAATAGAACCTAGTTCGTTCGGATGATGTACTTGGTAGGACCGTAGCCCAAGCCACCAGGCGAGGAAAGGTTTCATATGGATTCACTTCTTGCCACTCTTCTCATAATCTAATGGTTGAACTCTTCTTTCTTTTTTCATATGCATTTGATTCCCAGGAAGAAAGTAAAGAGACTCGCGAAGAACAGTCATAGCCAAGTGGATGGAAATAGCATAAATAGAGCCAAGCCTTCTCTAAAAGAAGCAAGTGCAAGTCCCACCCAGGAAAGCAGTGTCAGAGGACCTTTGCTTGATTCGACTTCAGCCTTGATGTGCCTCCTCCTTTTTCAATATGAAATTCGAGATTAAGTAAGTGAGTTGGTCAGTCACACAAAAAGGAGTAGCGAATGGTTCAGTTGCATTAACTTCTGCGGACAGGAGGGATAACTCGCTATTCCTAAGACTCAGACTGCGTCTCTTGCCTACACTTACTAAAATGCAGATAATCTTGAATGCCAGCAGTCAAGATTTTCTTTCTTCCTGGCTTGGTAAGTCAGTGCTTTTCTTTGTGGGTGAAGGTTGTTTTGATTGTAGCTGAAGTAGGCAGTCTGCCCTTCTTTCTTTTTTAAGGATTGGAAGTCGAAGTCGTTATGTTAAACCTTGGAAGTAGTCCAAGTAAATTCCGGTCGTATCCGGGGCATTGGCTTTTCCCTTAGCCCGTGCACCTCCTTCCGAAGCAAGTAATTGGATGACTTATTGAAGTTATTCTAGAAAGTTGGTTACTTTCAGAGTCAGAGTTGCTTTCTCTTCCTCTTTTCAGTCTTTCATTTCTGTGTAAGAGCCCGAAAGGGAATCAATCGTTAGCATTCCAATCCGTAAAGAATCTCTTTGTCTTATATTCTCTTTCTCGTATTCGAAGTAGTAGAGCGAGCTTATGTGCTTTTCATTTAAGGGAATGGTCTTTCGCAAAAGAAGTGAGAATCTCCTTCCACCTTTGATTTGATGATAATCGTATCATCCTTGCCTTTCCACCTTCGACTCTCTGCCGGAGAACCACAAACAAGAAAAGAGCTAAGAATGGTTCAGACATTCGCTAGGGAGCTAACATCTTAGATGGTTCATTCCTCTCTCCCTTACACCCTGAAACTAGGGCTTTCAGAAGGGCCCCTCCTACTAGCTTCAATCAGCCCCATACTGATGAAAGGGCTATGCATCGAAATGAGGTATCACATTCTACACACCCATCTATCTATTCTGAACCTAGCTTAAGCTCGTCTATCAAAAGGGGTTCACTCGGCCAAAGCCCAATGTGACATTGTAAATACTTTAGGGAGTGAGATGCCCACCCACGCTAACCAACGATCCAATGCGCTTGAGTGGATGAACAGGATCCCTTGTTGGAAGAGAAAAAGCAGATAATCTTCCCAGAGTGCCCTATTACAGATTACAGACGGGCGATCAAGGGAGGAACTAAACTAGCAGCATGAGTGCGACCAGTCAGCGAAGTCCTTTGTTTGAGAAAAGAATGAGAGCAAGTCGCTGAAGTCACCGCTTTAAGATCAAGGTCTAAGAAATGTTGATGATCCTGAATTGACTGGATGCATTCCCGTGCGGTCTTAGACCCCAAAAGTTCGAGTGAACCCTTTCGTGCCAATCTCGATATGTGTCTGTATCGAGCTTCCCCCGGGGCTTAGAGAGAGTTGTCTCTAGGTATTCTCTACCTACCCACCTGTGTCTCCATCTCCGGCCAAGGCCAACCGAACTATTCATCTTTCTTTCCATCCCCACGGCCCCGACCAGCAACTGCAAATGAACACCCGCCTGCATAACCTTTCTCCGTTCTGTAGAAATGGATTGCGAGTTTAAACTTTGCTTGCCCACGAACAGTACTGGCTCGTCAGCAACTTAGATAGACGAATCGTCTCTTATCCTGCGCCTTCCCACTAATCCATAGAAGAGTCCTGCTTGGAGTGAGAACTGCTTGACGGTGTGCGCAACTTACTATTCATATGACATAGATCCTAGCCTTGAACACGGATCCCTATTGCTTGAAGTTCGGTCCCTACTGCCGAGATACGGAAACTCGTTGATGCGCTTCCTGCCTATGGAACTACGGGAATTACAGATTAACTCCTCCCGCCTGGACTGCTGAACTTTATTATATTCAATAGCTACTCCCTTCCCTAGCATCAAGAAAGTCTTCAAGACTTCCGGCACAACGCAGGAATAGGAAGACTTCTACCTAGACCGCGTTCAACCGATTACTTTACTTGATTCCTTATTGGTAGAGGTGTTGACTCTGTGTACATAATTCCATTCTACCTTTGTTTCTTTTCTTAGACTGTGGCTTCTCCTTGATTCGGATGGAGCCTTAAATCCCGGTGAGCAGAAGAAGGATTCCATCACCACCCTGCACCTAAAACCAGTACATCAAACTACCCACGGCTAACAACAACCCCGTTCGAAAAGACCTTTGAACTTACAAAAACTTCGATTCTTTCTTTTCTTTAGAACTTCGCTTTCTCCTGAACCTGCGGGTGGTGCTGACTTGATCCGAGGTAAGCGTTAGCTTTAGCTTTCGACTTGACCTTCCGTCTAACACTCGGGATATTAGAAGAGAAGTGTCGTGGCTCACAACCTTTACTTTGTTTGAGTAGAATTATTCTAACCCGAATCCCCTTAAAGTATAGTCTCCGGACGGGATTACTTTAGCTTTGCTTCCTTAGGATATCATTCCTTTACCCCGGACCAATGATTTGAACTCGAGTAAAAAAGAAAAGCCTCTTGAAAATTATCATTTCGTTCCAGGATCCGCAGCAGTTGTTGCTTGCTTCCTGAGCCTATACCTGGTGAACTCCCTGGGGCTGAGAAGAAAGCTTAGAATTCGAGAAAAAACATGTCCTTCGAGGGCACTAATAACTAAAGTACTGGCTCGCGAACTGCCAGAATTCATTCGGGTTTCCCTAGTGGATTCACCAGTCTTGCGGACCCCCCTCAGCTTACTTACGATCGAAATCACTTTTTTGAGCTATACGAAAGAACTAGATCACGATCTCGCGGGACTAATCTCTTGAAAACTGAAAGAAAGGGAAAGCCAATCGTACGTCCTGGTTTCCGGGACTTTCTTCCCACAGGTTATTCTATACAATTTATGAAAGAGAGGAGAAGCCCCACTCGGGGAGATGAGTCAAAGCTTTCTCTTATAGACGATACCTACCAAAGAGAAGAGATCGCATTCTGACAGGGAGCACACGAAGCAAAGGAAAGACTGGCCTGCGTAGTATTAGATAGAGGTATTACCAGGCACACCTCTCCTAGTGTTCTTGTTGCCTTCAACCCTTAAGGGAATGAGCAGCTAGCTAACTCGAACTAACCATCATTTGGATCCTCAAAAGCATGGCTTGCTTTAATTCTCCGCAGAGAAAGAAAGGGATCAAAAGCAATGAAACCTACGATGTATCCTCTTCCGAGGGGTACGGAGCGGCATTGAAGCCTTCCAATTCATATTCTTCTCCCAGTCCCAAGTGCCAAGAACCGGCGAATGAAGGCTCCGTGGCGGCATCGGAGCAGCCAATAAGCTAATCCGTTCCCAGTGACCCATCTAATTGATTCGATCCAGTGCAGAAAGAAGCGAGTGAGCGGCAAATGATCCAATATCGGACCTGGCGAATATCTGTCTCTCAATCCCGGGATTCCAATCCAAATTATGCATTTACTGACCGCACTAGATTTCTTGATTCGCTGGGAGAGAGTAGAGAGTCAAGGTTCGTTGGCAAGTACTTCCTTTCTATTAGTGCCACCGGAAAGGATGAAAAGAGATAAGATGCTGGTGGTTAGCCTGCCCCGGACTCGTAATTGATAGTTTCTGATGAATGGAGATGGCTATGGGGCCTACCTATGACTGATTTCCCTTACAGGTCCTAAAGGCATCAGATGACTGGGCACATATCCGCCTCTGGTGATGGGACAGATGGATCGAATGCAGCATAGGGGTCAATGGCAGCAACAAAGAAAACAACTAAAAGCGACGTCCGCGCCCTAATAAATAAGGGGAATTAAGCATCCATCGACGCTCACTTGTCTATGTTCCCTATGTCAGTCTCCTTTTTAAGGATCCTTCCTAGCTCTCTTATTCATTAAGAAAACGTACTCGTCAGGTGTCGGCATCACACATATATCTATTTCAAGTGTGCCGTGAGTGGCTTTACCAACCGGAAAAGAAGTCCCAAGGAAACCAACTAAACCCGGACTTACCCGGAAACCAGGAAAACAAGAAGAAGTCAGAACAAGGAATTAATTCCCAGCTTTTCTCGTAGAAAAGCTGCTAAAAGCCTTTGTTTGCTGTTTAATGCAGTCAGGGGATTAGCTAAATTTTAGAGTCAGGTAAGGCCAGGGAGAAGTCATTGATGAGGACATAAAAGACGTACCACTCATCCGGTGGGAACCCGAATTCAAAAGCTATACACCTGCAAGCTTGGGTGGCTGAAGAAGAGCTGTTCTCGCAGGGAAAGATGATTTACCCAGGGAATCCCTAAGTAAAGATGCCGAAGTCCAAGGTGTCGAAATAACACGGGATAGCAAAAAATCTTTTTAACAACCAGGTCCAGCACCTTCGGTGGATTTTCAGTAAAAAGAATATAACCTAGCCAGCTTATCTAATCTCCCGGACTTTATCGAGCCAGTTCGAGGTAGTTCCATCCATCCTAACTAAGCTCTTAAATTGCTAATGCCGTACTTGGTAGAAGGAGTTGAAATTATAGAAAGAGTTCTCTTTGCTCATTGGGTGGAATAATAGGCTCTCGCCCTTCCAGTCCATAATTAGTTTGTTCTCTTGAGACTTCTGTTACATCCCTTAAGTCAGTCTTAAGGGTAGATAGCGCTATAGGCTAACGATAAGATTCAAGGGCCTTCTATTTAGTCGATGCTTGTTTTTTCCGGATAAGTAGTATTCTATCTTCAAGTTCAAGCGAGTTGTTGGAGTGCTTTTGTAAGTCCTGTTGGCGTGCTATAAAATGGAATTGGAGTGATAGGCCAATGCTAAGTCTTCCATGTCGTTGGATAGTCGGTTCGAGGGCAAGGAAGGAAGTTCTCAATTTGAAGCCTGCGAGCTAGTAATTCCTCTCCTCGATATAATGGGCATACCTTTTTCTTTCCTTCGCTTCGTAAAGTAAACGACAATGGAAAGAGTGAAAAAAAGAGTGGAAGTTGCCCCCTTATTACGTTACGGGGGTTAGGGTTCCAATTTGAGTTTGAGGTTACACTGGAGTCTCTTACTAGTCCATTTCGAATCCTTTTTTAGATAGTGATTAGGAGGGATTTGATCTCAGGCGCTAAAGCCTTTCTTTCCTTATTTACAGAGAAATGTCATTTGCTCATTTTCAACTAGATCAACGATTGGAAGATCGGATATGCCCCATCGCCTTAGTCGACTTGTTCCTGAGATGAGAAAGCTTGACTCGCTTATCAGAGCTTGGAAACAGACTACGCACTTAGAAGCCCTACTCCATTGTGGTTGCTTGCCTTCATAACAGTAGGTTCGGTCAGCAGAGGGCTCTCCGGAGAGAGACTGATGTTGCAGCAAATCAAAGATCTCGTACTACGAGAAGAGATACTATAAAAAGGCCTCCGTATCCTATGCTTGGCCGTAGTTTCCCGGGCTGGAGTTTGCTTGGCTTGTTCCGGAGTTTGATCCGTTGTTGGCTTATCGAATAGTGAATCTTTTGGTATTGTATTCCCTGTTACACCCCTACTTTATCCGTGGGCGAGGGCTCTAGCTGCTCTGATGAACTACCTAGATGGACGGAATGAAATAGGCTAGCTGGCCAGGTATGAGCGCCCTCTGATCTACCGGTTGAGCTCCCTTCCCTCTCTTCCGTTCTGTCTGAAAGTCCCCGCGCTTCTTCTGGCTTCAGTCAGTATGGTTGCTTCCTTGGTTCAGCCTCTCTTTCGGTTAAAAAGATCCGTATGCCCCCTGGCCTTCCTATTGGTTCACCAACCCACCCGCCATTCAGTACCGTCCGCATCCGCTGTCACAGGTTTTGAACCCTTAGACGAGTCTCGCTTGGAGTAGTACTCTGTACTCTCCACTACTTGTCATGTCCATTTACTACTAGAATGCCTACTTGCAACAATGCCCGCATTAAACGCCGATTCTTCCCATGCGACGTGCTCCCCCTATATGGGTCATCAGTTCGAGTGGCATCCGTGTAGTCAGTACCACTTGTTTCTGTCTCGGACGACTCTTGCCTAGATAGCTCAGGCCGTACCGCCACTGGCGCTTGCTTTCCGTGCGTGGGCAGGGTCCCTTCGGAAGACGAAGCCAATCCAGATTCCAGAAACACACAAGCTACGACTTTCTCCTTCGGACCCCCGCAAACTATGGTTACAGCTCCAGAGACCGAGTCGATCCTAGCTTCCCTCCACCTCAGCTTGCCTTCTTTCTTTGCCTCTCTATTCTATGTCCGTTGCTTGTTCCCTTCTCTTTCACCATGGAGATGTGATTACAAGATTTGGATGCCAACAATCTCGATAAAACGCACTGTTCATGCCAATACACAAGGGTGACATGAAGAAAAAGAAGCGAAGTGGACTTTACCTTGAACGAACGATTCTTCCTTTGTTGAGATAGAGTCGACAAACTAAGCTAAGCGTTTTTACATTTTTAAAAAGAGGATCCTAAGTTCTAAAGATGGGCGTATAACCAGTTTTTACTTTTTTGAGTAAGAATTTTATTCTTACCTTAAAAACAGGACTTTCAAAAGATCTCAAATAGGAAAGTAGTCCTTGAATAAATGAACCTATATCCCTCTACTTCTCCGGAAGACGAAAAAAATTGTGGTCTTCGTGGGGGCAAGCTTAAGAGAGAGTAGGGGCGATAGCGGCTCTTATCTGTGAGTGATGCGTGGCGTGCTCTCGCTCTTGTATTGGTGAATCTATCTTTGTTGCCTTCCCTCCCTGTGGTCGGTCTATCTTTCTCTTTCTTGTCGGCTCTATCTCGATCCGTTTATGCTTCAGCCCCTGCGGAAACTGGTTTCGGGTCAAATACCAGTCGGGCAACTGACCGATCGGAGTCTTTATCTCCAACGAATGGTTCTGCTCCTATATTTCCCACAGCTATCTCAGCTATTTGTGCTTGGACTCGATCCACCGGGTATGGATCCGAATCATAAACTCGCCATGGGATTGCCACAAAAACCGGCACTGAATCTAGTTAAGTTGCACTTGCCTATGACTCAAACTTAGCTGAGGCATACGGATGAACCAGAGCTCCTATAAACACTAGCTGTTGAGACGGATGAAACTGAGCCCTTCTACATATAACCTTTCTTAGCACAGATGGATGGTATGGGACGTAACCTATTTTCAAGGTAATCCCCTTTGAAAAGGGGTGGGGGGATATTGTTACTCAAATTCGCTATTACAGCCCAGCATAGCGCCTCCGATTGATTGCCCGGTACACGTCGCACCTTATGAAAGTCCGCTTGGGGAGCATAGGCGTGATAGCGGAACCAAATGTTGAGGTTTCAAAGGCGGATGCTTCAGTTCGAGATCTATAGCCAGTTCTAGTTGTGAAACCCGTCGATCCAGTTGGTTTCAGAAACAAGGGTAGCATCCCAGCCTCCTTCCAGCAGCGCATTCTTGGATTAACTAGTCCATCCAGTGTGCAGTCGGTGCAGCAACCATTTCACCAGCAGAACTAGATTTTCTATAACCCTTCCCGACAAGCTGAAGAATTTGTTATCCTGCATTCATCCTAGCAAAAACTGCTTCCAGAGTCTGTTTTTAGCTGCAAATAGGGGGTAGTGGTTGACCTTTCCCGGCTATAAACCAAAACCAGGATCCGCTTGACGATGTATTAGTAGAACCCCTAGGATACGACGCCTTGCTCCTTGAGTATCATGGGATTGAATACCCCGACCTCCCAGAGGCTCCCGAGAAAGCTATTTCAGCCTTCCGGACAGTAGTGAAGGGCCATTCCTACGTCCCTTATCGGTATTCATCCCCACCCCCCGCGGAAGGGTGGCGGTTTACTTTCCTGTTTCCGCTGTCTGAACTAAAGCCAGTCAACTCGACAAAGAACATCCTGAGCAGTTACGACAATGAACTCTTGGAGTTATGACAGTGGGTTGTTATTTTCTTTCTTTTTTCCGAAGCCTGTAAACCAGCTAAGAGACACTTTCATTGGGACCGTACCACTTTTCGTGGTTAGGAAATTCCTTCTGGAATCTTTAGTAATAGCTCTCCGGAAAATCCCTTGATTGACTAGCCAATCAAGGAACTCATCCCATCAGTGCCTTCTTGTGAGTGCTAGTAAGCTACCATCCTTGATATAGGTTGTTCTCCTGTGCTCCTGTAAGAAGTCCTTCCTATACCTGATGTTATCCTTATTAGTTAATGCAAAGACCCAATTCGTTCGGGCTGGGATGGCTTCCGACCTAAGCGGGGTAGCACCGTAGGGACCCGTAGTCTCCAGAGTGTTAGTCTGCAGGCAGAGACTCCGTCATCATCCCAACGTCAAAACGCCTTAAATCCAGTAGTCTACTTTTCTAGGTGTCCAGTCTTTGAAACCAGACCGCAGTGAAAAGCCCGTCAACTACCTAGCGTACCATACCACTTAGAAAGACGGTGACGAAAGTTGTCACAAATCAACCCTACTTCCTAGAAACTAGAAAGGTCCCACTTCGCTTCTTTGAGACTTTCAAAGGAGACAGCACGCGCTCACTGATTATCTATGCATCAAGAAGTTTTTTAGTTAAGTCTGGTCTGATAGTTGAAGTTCTTGTTAACCCATTATGTAAATGTTCCTATTGTTAGGATTGACATTAAGTTATCTAACCTTTTGTATGCATCGCAACTTTCGAAGGAATGTTGTTTTTCCCCCTTACTTATACCAAGGGATACCCCCTTTCTTCTAATAAATATAAGCAGATATAGTTAACCGAAGGAGTTGAGGGATTCTTGCTTTAATCCGTCCCGCCATTCCTGACTTAGGAAGGAATAAAGTAAGGGACGACTGCTTATCCATCATCTTTTATGAGTGAAAGAACGAGCTCTATGACTATTTTTATTTTAGCGGAAGGCTTACTGTTATAGTCTCTCGCTTGGGTACCTTCCACAAATGGAGGATGAGCAGAAGGAGCTGCAAGCCCTTTTTCTTTATTCTTTCGAGCGATGACCTCAAATGATCAATACCGCAAAAGAAAAGGACCAAAGTCCCCTATTTAGTGGCAGCCGGGCGGAGCTCGTCGGGACTAAGGGCGCGGACTTCGAGCAATCCTTTGTTAGAAAGGGAGAACGGAGGTTTCATTATCGAGAAGCTAATCCGGCTTGTAGTTTGAGGGAGATACCCGGCTGGTGGGGGTCTCTTACCCATAGACTTGACTCTCACAAAGGCGGAAAGGAGGACTTCTTTGATAATAGCCATTTTTGAGACCGGGAAATGAAAGAGAAAAGAAGACCGTCCCATCTTGCGAGATCTCTCCATGATAAAGAAATCAGTTGAGACTGAGTAGGAGTACAACACCCTTACTGACGATACACCAAATGGTGAAAAAGTTCCTCAGAAGATCCCCTGCAGCAGTTAGACTGGCTTGGTACTGCTACTGTCACTCCACTGATTCAAAAGGGTTTCCTTCGGCCTGCCGCCGATTTAGAGTTTCTACTTATTGCATACCGTCTCGATGGTTCCCCTCTTTACCAATCAGTACATTCCCCTATCTCTAAAGGGCTGCTTTAGCTCCTCAATTCGAGAAAGGAAGACTCGTACCTGTTGCTGACTGGGAGTTTCCTATTGTTGCCTATTACTTGAATGGCACCCCTCTCTTAGATTAGAGGGCAGACTAAAGATGAATCAGGGGTGGGACGCGATTGTGACGACTGTGTTTGGGGCAGATTAACAGAGGAAGAACCAAAAAGCAGAAGAAGTCCAGAAAATCCTAGAAGAAAGAGCAGGTTCCGAAGAAGCAGCAGCGCCCGACCAGTCCGAGTTGACACATATGATGAGGGAGTTAGAACAGCTCAAAGGACAAATGAAGATGATGGTGCAACTAATGACAGCTATGGTATCCTCCAGGGGAATAGAGCCCACCAAACTCCTCCCTCAAGTCCAGCAGCACAAAGAATAAATGGACAAGAAGGTCAAAAAGAAGAGGGAATTCGATCCCCTCCCAATTCTGCCATCCCGCCTACTTCCAGAATTGATTGCATCCAAACTGATCACTCCCATGCCTCCTAAACCGGCGAATCCTCAGGCTCCGGGACCAGATGCAAGATGTGAATATCATATCGGAGGTATACGTCATTGGACCAATGATTGCTACCATCTCAGGCATCGGATCCAAGATCTTCTGGACCATCAGTTGTTGAGTTTCTATTTGCGAGGGAGGAATGCGTATTACGCTTTGAAGAATCCATGCCCTTCATTGCAGGATGAATCAGAGAGTAGTAGTATATGCAAGAAGAGAAAGACGTCCCAGATACAACCACCCATTTCACTCAAAGATAGGCTCGTTTGGCCTAAGGTGAAAGACGCGGATTGCACAGAGATTAACATTATATAACCTAACCTAAGATCCGGCCTCAACACAGGAATAGCCCTGATCTGCACAACGTTATCTCCCAGATCGTTCAGAATGCACCAAAGAGGCCTACGTCCTACCAAGCCCCTCGATCCACCTACCTAGTACCAGTTCCATCACAACCGCAGCCCCTTGTTATCACCATTCCAAGCGCATCATTTTTCGCACCAAAGGTTCCGCAAATCCTAACACTCAGACCCATCCCAAAACCGATGGTTATCACCTATCCACCCTCGAAGGGACCCATCACTATCAGCCTCCTGGAACCTTACACGGGAAATCATGCTGTGCCTTGGAATTACGGCATCGAGGCTACTACCGAACAAGGGGAAAAGAGCCCGAGGTAGGTGGCAGAAATTGGAGGAATGACTCGTTCTGGAAGATGTTATACTCCAGAAGAGTTGGAACTAAGAAGGAAGAAAATGGGAGATATTGAACCTGTCAAGCAGCAGAGGAAGAAATTTAGGAATTCTTGAGGATCATCAAGAACAGTGAATTCAGTGTGGTTGAACAACTCAATAAGATGCCAGCTCGGATATCTATCTTAGGTCTCCTGATAGCATGAGAAGCTCACAGGAATGCCTTACTCAAAATCCTCAATGAACCCCATGTCGCCTCCAATATTTCCCCTATCAATCTGGTGGGACAACAAAAAGGTTCTCACTTTTAGTTAGAGAAAATTCTTCTTGCCTTCTCAGACTTCAGTCTGAACGTCTGGAAACCTAGGTGCATCGTATATATAGTAAGATAGACAGACCCCGGGGAACTACCTTTATTCGAAGCGCGACAGGTCTACTTCTCATATTCCCGTAGATAAAGAACGAGAGTCGGCTTCCTTAAATCCGTTCTTCCTCAGTAAGAAGAAGGGGAATATAGTAGTGCCCCAATTCTGCACCTTGAACCCCTCCTTTTACTTTCCTAAGGCATACTCGGGGAGGAGCCTTTTTTTATTAATTCCTGCTATAGTCACTTCAACTGCTTATGAATGTAGTTCCCAGATTGCGAAGTTAAAGCGGAATTCCTTTCATTTAACTTGTGACGGTCATTCCCCTGTAGAAAAGGGAAAATAGAAGCCATTTTTGCTCGCAATAAAGCGTCCTGATCGAGCAAGACGTAGTCCTTTTTATCCACCTCTTTAGATTTCCTTAGCAAAATGTCTTCCTTTCTTGAGCCTTGTTTTGTTATTCTTGCTGCTCTGGGATGGGGGTAGGCCCAGCCCAGGCTTGTGCGGTTAAGGATGAATGTGAAAAGAAGCCGCAGAGGAAGCACCATAAGCCCCAAGCGACCTAGCCTAGCCCTAAGCCTAAGTAAGGATGTTGATTCTCGCTCCGCTTGCTCCCACCTGTCTTCTCCCCACTATAGTGAAAGATCTTTCACTTCACCATAGCAGGGACCTCGCTAACCTTCTCGGATAGCTCGGAAAGTGAGTTACTCTACCCACCGGGGTCCCCTCCAGCTTACCCACCGTACCACCCGAAAACCACTACTACAAAGGCTGGTAAGAAAGCCCCAAGATTAACCTATCATCGCCGGCATAACCATAAGAAAGAATAGAGTTTAGGAGTTTATTAAGGCGGGCGTGTTCTGAGGAGTTTTCTAAAAAAACGGGTGTTTGCCCCGTCCCCGTCGTTTCATTTTTTAAGGTTCCTCTCGAGAGCCTCGATCGTATACTCCGCGTTATTGTTTAATATTCCATCCGCTACCAACTTCTTTTTTTGCTCAGCCCAGAATGGATTGGGATCCGATTGGGCCATTCGACCGATAATATCACTTTTATATAAAAGAATGGCATCTATGGTGTCCGTGTCTCGTGGGCGGTTGGAGGTAAAAACCGCGAGTCTGTTTCTTATCTGGTCATGTTGATAGCGAGACCAATCAAAAGGAACCTCCTGAGGAGCGTTCGCCGGGGGGGCAAGCTGCGGAGCGAAGGGCCAGGTTGCTGTTCAACAGGGGTCCCCTCCTCATAAAGTTTCGCATAAGCTCCTGATTTGAAAGAGTTAAGGATGTAGGAGACTCCACAGGGGCAGAGGATGATACCTCGCCCTGGTCTCCAAACCTATTTTTTTAATAGTTATCAGCCCCTTCAAACCAAGAAGGACTTGGCGATGATGGTAATGAGGGAGAGACTCAGAGAGGGCCACTAGCTTCCGACTGAGACGGGCCAGCTTCAGATAAGGTGACTGCATTGGCGGGCGACACAGTCCCAGATTCGATGCCAGCGTCGGGTGCTTCCGTTTCCGAACTGGTTTGTTCGTCCCCGTCGGCACAAAAGGCAATCAATCAGAATCCAGAAAAAAGATGGAAATAGTGAATAAAGCAAGATCTAGATGGATCCCTATCTTTATCTCTATCCACGGAGATACCTATCTATATGGATAGAAATCTATCTATGAATCGATCTAGACTATCCTCTATCCGGATAGATATGTCCCTATGAGCGACTACGCCGATCTTTATATGTTTTGGCCACGTCCGTTTCCGCTCCGAAGAGGAAGGTTTGGATCTTTCAATCTTATGTCGTGAGGGATGTGACCTATGTTAGGTCCATAAAATACCACCGCTTTTGGTGTTCTATGATTCACCTCCGAATAATGAGTAGGTAGTTCGATCCTTTTGATTCTTCTCTTCCTAGGAAACGGATGGGGGGATGAGGAGCAATAGGTCGAATTACTATATAAAGAAGAGTTGTAAACTAGAGGACTTCTTGTTCGAGTAGGAAGATCTTGGTTTTTCTCGTTTCTTCTCTTCGATAAGAATAGGGATTTGAAATGATACAAATCCCTCTTCATTCTGTTGTGCTCAGCGAAGGAACTGCCTAAGCATACTTTTTCGGATCCAAACTTCTTTGTTCTTTCTAAGTATTCTTCTTGCATAGAATAACGCAACTGTTGTTGCAAAAACCGGGATTTTAGTAGCAGGCGGCATCCCCGCTTAGTTTTGAGTAGGTGGAACCATTCTGTTTTGGTTCTTCTCCACATTATTACCGGGTGATCCAGGAATTTGCCTATGATTTTATCAACTGATATTTCGATATAGAAAGATCTCCTTATTTCTTCACCGCGGATTCTCGCGTCATTTTCTTGAAAAGATATTAGATCACCGTGGGAAACTTTCAAACGAGTAATGCTTACAATTCGATTATTCACACAAACCCTTCGATGACTTATCGGCTGCCTTGCTTGAGGAATAGTTTCACGAAAATGGAGACGAACCGGAATAACGTCCGATCTTGTTTCTGGATTGAGTATAAAAGGGATATATGAAGTTCGTTCTGTTCCTCTGTGCATCTCTGTGATGGGTAAATCTGCATGAAAAAGGGGCAACTTTCGTGTAGTTTGTGATTGGATGTAACTGTTCATATTTTTTCTCGGAGAAATCTTTCTCTTAATATATCTCTTCTTGTTCCTCAATCTTCGGAGAACGCGGCGTTGTATTATTGTAAGTTCTCTGTTCCGAACATTTCCTGAAAGTAGACGACAAGTTTTAAATCGCATATCTCGTCGTCGTTAAATCAGTCTGATTCGCCACATCGCGTATAAAGGGAATCGAAGCCCGTTCCTATAGAATAAAAATTACCTTACTAATGAAATAATGGTACCCTTAACAATCAGTTTATCGTCCGTTTTTTCATTTTATCTCGAGGTCAGGGGGAATGCCGCGGGGCTATGGGAGTCGAACCCAATTCTGCCAAAACCCCCGACAAAAGCAAGAAGGAAACTGGCATACCTCTCTTTCTTCTCTTATTCAATATCTGTCTAGCCCTTCTTTATCCTGCTCGCCCTTCTTATTACTTACGCTATTTACCCTTTATTTACTTCCCCAGCTTTGAGTGAAGTTCCTTTATTGGATCTTGTCTCCTAGTGGTACCATCTCTGCTTACTCTTTCTTCTTTCCATCTACAAAGTTTGCGGAAAAGAGAGAGCAGACGGTTCTCGGCATCATGATGCAAGAATGACATCTGAGATCGCTCATTCCATTGCTTTACAGTCATGATATGATAGGAATGATTCTATTTACTAGAAAGAGACAATACCCTATTTTTATTTTAGCATCGAAGAGGGAATTTTTTTTTGTAGACTGCTTTTTGAAAGTGAAATAGAGACTTTCATTGATACTTGAACTATTGACCTGGCTAGCGCTAACGCTTTGCAAGGTGGAGACTGGTCCGCTTGAAATCGCTAGAGTTGAGAAGGGTCTGCTAATCATGGTACGAATTCTCTGTTTAGGTTAGTATACTACCGAAGCAGTTATGCCGACAACAGCTTATATAGCGGAGGTGATTGCCGACACTATCTATAGGATAAGCAGCTAGATCGATTCCTAACAGGAGAGTGACTATGCGTAACAGTAAAACAATTGGACCGCTTCGCCCCTTGGCTTGGCTGATCATCCTTGCCCATTTCTATTCCGAAATCTAGACAGATCACTCGGAGGAGCCGGATCTCCATCTCTAGAACAGAATAAAGCGGCGATCCAATGCCAAAGCTAAATTGCTCCCGATCTTAGGCCCAGTCGAAAGAAGATTGCTTATTCAAAAGAGTGGAGTTCGGGGTATTGACTCATAAGTAATTTACGTGAAAGTAATGGAATGGGCAACAAATCGCCTCACTCCTCGCCTACTGATCTTCCTCCAAGAGATTCAATGGGACTTGGTCTCGATGTAAACTAAAGAATTAACTGAGTCCGGTATTCCCTTATGAAGTGCTAATGCAGTCGATTTCTTCACATCTTCGGTTGCGAGTTCAATCGGACTTTTTTCTAGTCTTGCCTTACTAAAAGGTATTCCCATATCGGGTGAATGACCAGATCGAGATAAGTTGGCCTTCTCTTCATCTATCCGAATCCTCAATAGAAGGACGACGATACTCGAAGACTTTCCACTTTCTGCAAAAGAGGGAACCTTCCCATAACTAACTCTCAAACGTGATAAAAGCCCTCTTTTCGGCACCTTCACGCTCCTTCTTGAAAAGGGGTCCAACCTTATATAATGGGGTTTTGCTTCGTCTTTCTCCTTAGGGACGGACCTCGACTCACTACATGAAGGAGTAGACCAAGGCGAAGAACTTCAACTTAACGCATATATCGCATAGAAGATAAGACTGCATTGGAAGCTTGATGAGCGAGTCAATCAGTTCAGGCAGGTTCAGCTAGTTCTAAGCCAATCTCTAAAGTTAGAAGTTCAGATTGAGCAATTTCATTTTACAGAGCTCCAAGCTTTATTCTTCGTTAGTAGCTCAAATCCAAGCCGAGCCTAGCTTATCTTTCTTGTTGGAATTGTCTCGAATCGAAAGTTCCATCTTCAAAGAGATAGAAAGACCGGGGCAGGCATTAGATGCTTGAACATTCACTTCGTTCGGTCTTCATATTTAATTGAGGCTTCCTGCTTCAATAGAAATGAAACCTTTCTGACTTAACTTAATCAAGATTCAGCTCGAGTAAAGGAAGGTTGAGCTAGTCTTTGTCTAGTCAATCAAGTAGCTTTCCTTCGATTCCTTCTGACTGATCAAATCTGCTCTAAATGACTACCTCGATGTCCACGTCCGCCCGCGCCAGATCTGAGCTTTCGTGATAGGTGAAAGAACCTTTTCCGTAGGGGATAAAAACTGACTATACGTTAAGTTAACTAAGCCCTTGTTGGTAAGGAAGGCTATTGAAAGACCTAAAGGAAGCTATTAAGAGGTTGGGCTTGGCAGGTGGTTTTTCCTAAACCTCAAAAGGGACTCTTGGAGATTGACTTGGGATATCTTTGACTATATTTATAAAGGTTCGATATTTCACTAAAAAGATAGAAAAGGAGGGTGAATCTGGTCCTCAAGGGTATGACCTATAACTCAAGACCTGCCATTCTCTTTACTCCGACAGGCGAATCACTACTAACGTAGACTACCGTACTTTTCCAACCCACCGCCCTCAGCTTCAATTCAATCATTCCTTTCCTTCTACTTCTGCGTGAGAATCTTCCTTACCCACCGTCCTAGCTTCGTAGTCTAGGTGTGTCTATACGGAGTGATTAAGCCTTCAATGCTACGGCTTATAAGAGGACCCCCCATATCCAGCCCAGCACCACAAAGCCTCATAGAGGTAGAAGTCTGGAATGGAAGTAAACTAGCTCTGATTTTTCTCATTCAAGCCCTCGAATCCTATCCTTCTTTTTTAACTTGATGAAGTTACTTGGCGCTGTTATGATAATGATAACACGAGCTAAGGTTGGTAAAAGGAGAAAGGCGCATAGGATCAGATCACTTGCTCATACACCACAGCGGGCACATTGACTGGCTTACTCCAAAACATAGAACAAAGATTAGATTCCTTCATTCTTGAATCGGGGAAAGACACGAACCCTTCTCCTATAGTACCTTCCATTCCCTCTTTTGTTTTGTCTTCTCGAGCGAGTTATATAGATTCCATAAGCCAAAAGAAGAAGCCTTTAATACGATCCATGAAACAAGGGCCTAACTCTTGCTATGACACCAATCTTACTTTGCTTCCTATCTATGGGTTGAAGTAATACTTATTTCGAACGTAGAGTAAGCCAACCCTCAAGGTCCCTTCATGCAATGACATTCCCATAAAGATAGAGTAAGGAGTCCTCTCTTGTCCTACTCAAGGGGTGCAGTAGGTTTGTTTTTCCCTCCCCTCAACTGATTGCGAGGCCCCCTATAAGACTGTGCTATCTCTTCCTCCTTGCAGGTCCAAGCACAAGGCGAGCCTATCCTTGGGATCCTAGCTTTCTTTGCAGCAGGGGGCCAAAACCACCGTTTCACTAGCTCTTTCGACATCCTGCCGGGAATATGGATCCGTATCCGTCACTCACTCTATTAGGCGGCTACCTGATCGTTAACAAGTAGAAAAGTAGTTTCACAGCGCTGGATCCTGCTTCTTTCATGGTCCAAAAGAGCAGGTTGGAACGAACCTATCTAAACCCATCCATCTTCATTCGATCGATATGGGATCCTTATTCCTTATATAGAATTCATAATAATCTTATATGTTTAACCAGCGGATAGGCAACTACACTCCCTTTTGTATGCATGCTGGTAAGACTGATAGACTGTAATTCTATCCCTTTTCTTGAAAGAGCATATATGATGGTTATGAATGGATAAATGCAATGATTGATCCCACAGCGCTTTATTTAGCAAGCCATACAGTAGGTAGATTCTATTAAAACAGACCATGATATAGACAAGGGGCTAGATCGTGATAAGGGCATTCTAGAAAAAATCCCTAATGAAATGGAGAGTCGCCGGCTCAGGCACGCGGTCAGAGTCCCGGGCTGGGCACCTCCTCACTGCTTGTGGCGTGAACGGCATTGAATAGAGTCTGAGACCTCGATCTCAGTCAACAAAAACGAGAGTTTTCTCTGTTAGTTGACCAATGACTCATTGAATGAGTCAAAGATGGCTTCAGGTGTCCTTTTTCTATCTCCTAGCCCGCTCTTCGATCTCCAGAGAGAAGACCTCCGCACTGACAACAAAGGCTTGCAATGCATTTATTACTCCACGTAAAACAGCAACTAAGTAAGGGCTCCGACTCGACTTACATGACCGCTGCAACAGATTCAGCTTAATACCCCGATTCAGGAACAGATTCCTCAAAGGAAACAGATTCACCTTCTGATGCTTTCGATTTTGACTCTAGACCAGACCTGGATGGACGAGGGACTCGAGGAAGAAAAGAAGTCCCGGCTAACTCCTATCTATCTTGACCGAGAAAAAGTTGTTCAAGAGGCTCAGCTCATATGGATTTGGGTTTTTCCGCTTTTGCGAATTCAATCAATCTCTTCTCCAACTTATGTTTCTTCCGCTTCGATCTCTGAAGCATCCCTATAGTGCAAAGACTGATCAATCCTTCACAGTCCCTCTTTCTCCTAGCACTAAGCATAGAAAGCTCTCATCTCACAAGAAAGCAAAGCCTTTTTTTCTTTCCCCGAAGCTACGTGTAATCAATTCTGAGCTTAGACTAGAGCAACTCCCAAACAAAGCGTTCATATTAGTAGTGTATATATTAGGCCATTTCACCTGAAGGCGAGGAGCGATAGGAGTGAACGACTAGCGCGAAAGCTCTTTTCTTCCTGGTTCCCCGCCAAGCTAATAATCAGCAGTTGCTGCTGTCTTAGAGACCGAACAAAGACCAGACCGGATTGAACTTTATAAAACCAGTGCGTGCTACCGAGTCCCTAAAAGGAAAGTGTTATGTATTGCTGTATATAGCACTTTCCTTTTAGGGATGGAATCGAGAGGGAAGAAAGAGTCCGGTTTCAGAGGCTTGATCAACTTTGTTCATGGATCATCAACAAATCCCTAAATGCTTCTTTATATTGTCGCCACGGAAAAGGTTCAGGTAGGGAGAACTCTGAGATTAGATTCTAAAGTTTTAGAGAGTTTTTTTGAAAATCCATCTCCACCTATTTGTGCCCTTCCTCCCAAAAGCATTCCGGCATCTGTTATTCCTGGTCTCACCTGTGAAGCAAAGTAGGACAAGGGAGAAAGACATGGAATTGATAGGGAACCGTAGCCAAGTGGCTAAGGCATGAGTCTGCAATACTTCTATTCGTCGGTTGGAATCCGACCGGTTCCTACAGCGCCGCGCCATTCCACCCATCATTTTTTTACTTAGTGGATAGAACGGGGGCCGGAGCTTGCTCCTTCGTACTAGTGTAGTGGCTTAGCTGCCTGAGTTTCCCATCCTTACCATATTCCTATTCCTTAGCACAAGCACTCAGTCAGTCTACTACCTGTAGGTCGAGTTCAATTACATCGAACCTTATGTTACCTACTTTGACTCATATCTTAGGTATACCTCAATACAAGACAAGCACAGGAAAGGATATTCAATCAAAACCGGGCTATCGCCCTATTCTCTCTCAATTGCCTATCCTTTATAGACGAGGGGTTCGCGATTAGCAAGATCGGCTTCTATATCACTTATCAGGGCTCTGTAGACTTAACTGTACTTTCTCCGGCTAGGAAGCCTTTGGTGTCCATGGATATGGATGTAATTTTACCGATTAAAGCGATTAAAAGCCTGAAAGATGCGCTGTCCTAAGCCTTAAGTTAAGGGAAGGGACATTTCATTTCAATCAACCTATTAGTAAAATGTGAGAATGAGCGGACAGGCCGATCGGATAAGATTCTTTTCCTTTACGGAGGGAGCTTACGGACGGGCCAAGCTCTTTATGACTTCTTTGACGCAGATTGAAAGTCTAGTTTGACAGTCTTCGACAGATCTTTTTTTTTCGGGGTCTTCCCTACCCCCTATAAGGTAAGGCAAGTAAACTCGTCCTTGGGAAGTCTAGCTTTGTCCTTCTGAGTCTCGTCCTTTATAGAACTTCCTAACATTCTTTCGTTCGTTATATAGCGATAATCGCCCTTATGAGGCACTTTCACTAGGTTCTCATTTCCGAAAGAAGAAGAGCATGTTTAGGAGCAGCCCCTGAGTGAAGAGCAAGCAAACTCCGCCCCTATCTGCCGGCTATAGGTCACGAACTATAAGACCAAGGAAAGCAACCTCTCGTTAAACCGCTTTAATGTTGCCTTTTTGGATATCCAAGAGAAGATAAGGCTGGCTTGGGGCTAACCCTTCCTGACAAGGAATTTCATGACGGGCTGACCTTTTCCTAGCCTTTACCAAACGATTAGCGAAATTAAATCGAGGAATCAAGGACGATTCGATGACTCTCTCCAATAGATCTCGATTTGCGGACGATGTCGTTAAAGAGTCGACACCGCTTTGCACAAGAATCGGTTCTTTGTATGGATGGACAGAAGGGCTCAGCCAGACCCGGTTCAATTCGTTTTTTGCGGGAATACCAGGTTCAAGTTCAAGGGAAGATAAAAGAAAGCGTAACTCTTTGCTTGTTGTCCTCTGACTCTTTTAGCCTGCCTTGTGGAGGTCTCTCGGGTGTCTACGGCGGATCCGATCAGTCTCGTGCGAAAAGAAGTCTTTTCCGATCTTCCACTAAGAAAGGTATCGTCACGACAACTAAATTTGCCCGGTAAACTAGTCGGGGCTCCCCATGGTTTAGTAAGAGGGAGGGGATAATGTCTATTCATCCGGGGGTTCATTTCATTCATTATGAACTAAAAAAAAAAGTGTAAGGCTGATTAGTGAGGTCTTAAAAACTTCATACAATGAATGATCAGCCATTCCATTTGTGCTTTCAGCAAGTAGGCGACGCGAATCTATGGTTTCTATGTTTCAATCGGGTACCAATTGCTTGGATGCGTTTGAAAGCCTCGAGATTCCTTTCAGAAAAAAATTCTTTCTAGGTTTGTCTTGTGTCTCCGTAACAAATGGTCCATTTATTGATGGGCGAACGACGGGGATTGAACCCGCGCGTGGTGGATTCACAATCCACTGCCTTGATCCACTTGGCTACATCCGCCCCTACCCCCAGGTTTGAGTCTCTATCTACGATCAGATTCTTTATGAACCCCCTATGACCGCTATCAAAGAGAAGCTTTTTCCTAGACTATCACTATAGTAGTAGCAAGTCTATTTCTTGTTTTTTGGAATTAGGGGAAGCAAAGCTTCAAACAAAGAGGTTGGGCTGTTCACTTCATTGATTTGACTTCACTTTACTTAAGATTAAAGATAGGGGCCGGGCGGGCAGTGAAGGCTCGTTTAGTAGAAAGCAAGCTCCGCTTTTTGAAGCGAGCCCCTAGAAAGCCTTTGCACGCTAGCCTCTTGTAGTTGAGGGTTCCAAACCTGCGCACCCCTCAACTACAAGCTAGCTTTGAAGCCCCTACTTTATGGATGATGGATTGTTGGGATATTAGAAGAAGCCCCTTTCTACAAACCTTTCTAGAATATATAGAAGGGAAGCTCGAAGAGCTTTCTTCGCATGCTTGAGCTTTCCCCTTTCTATTAGTAAGGTTGTCAAAAGGTAGGTTTCTTACTAAGTGCTTGTGCTAAGGAGCTTCTTTCTCAAAGTCAAGTTTATCGCTTCTTGCTTTAGAAAGATTGCAGGGGCGCGCGCCCTTCCTTCAGCCGGCTCCGCCCTATCTATTCATCTCTTTATTTTCTCAAATGGATCTTTAGGGATCTCTCTTGTTCATAGATCTTGAAACCAGATCAAGATCCATTTCTCAATATATCTTTCTATCTATCGATAGATAGAAAGATATAGATCTCTATCTGGATCTATCTCCATATCTAAGAAAGAACACTTAAAGGGCGTAACCAACGGAAGGTTCTCACCCTGTCCCCGACATTGTTCTCCGACGATGCCCCCTGGGCGAAAGGGGCCACCATTCTCTTTCTTTCGTTCCGATCAGGACAAGTGGGTTGGTTTCGTCCTTCTATCTACGCAATTCTCTGTCTTCGTTCGTGATCATGTTGGGCGAAAGGTAGTTGTAGAGGAGCGGCTGTTAAACGGCGATTCCCCCCTTTCCATTGAAGTAGGGGGGGCCTCCTTCCCCACCATTCCGGCCTATTATTGAGGGGGATTTTACCTATGCTGAAGGTTGCTTGCTTACCAAGCCACCCACTTGAGAAGCTAGTCGCCAGAAAGAAGCGGCGAGGACGCGAAGCTGTCTACGAAGCTTCCCTCCCCCTGTAGTCGAAGTACTCGGCGCTACTTTGATTCAAAAGGTTCCCGACTTTATCCGGTTTCCGCAACCGTAATCATTTGTCATTCCGATTACTTCATCCATCAACCTTTTTTTCAATAGCGGTACGCTCTAAAGTAAAGGATAAGCTTGCATTCTAGAAGCGGTAGCTTCCCGCCTCCTTCATTTCTACTGCCTCCTTCGGTGATAAAAGTTCCCTTCCCTTTTCTAAAATGCCCGATTGGTCTGCCTCAGCAAATGTACAAAGTGGACCGCTGTTTGGCTGACCCTCTTCTTCCCATTTGGGTTGGGTTGACCCAGAAGTCAAGTAAGAAGGAATGGAACCACTGGAGAGTCGTCCGCAGTTCACACTTGGGCAAAGACGACTGAGTTTGGAAGCGGAACACGAACCGATTTCCGCTATTCCGGGTTCTTATTGAGCGTAGCGAAATCAAGGTTTATTAGAAAGTCAGCGAAGTTTCTATGGTGTTCTACCTTTGCGTAGTCTCGGTCCACAGTGGAAGGCTCCGTACCGACGCCTCACTACTACTGAATTGAATGAATGGCTCAGCGATTTCATAACCTGAGCTTTCCTTAACCAGCTGACCTTACTTCGTAACCTTAACGTACTTTCTTTCTTACTATATCATAGGCCTTCGCCACTTCAAACGGGCGCTTCGCCCTTTCTTTTTTTTATTAGAAAAAAACGGGGCCTTACTTATTCTGTTCAGGGAGGATGAAAGACAAAGAAAGGGATCAGGGGGCTTATTGATCGGAGAAAGGGAAGGGACTTATTGGACCTAACTGAGAAGGAGACATAAAGGGATCACCTTACCTTATCTTGAGTGAGAGAGGCAAGTCGCAAGGCAAAAAGCTTAGTCGTTTTCAACTCCGAGAGTGACTTCACTTACGGGATTTCTATTTCATTCAGAGCCTGTTCCGGGCATTGAGGGCAGACGAAGACTAAGAATACTTTCGGATAGCACGTGAGATCAACTACTTAGAATACGCTACCATCTGTCTTCGATTATGCTCGTTCTACTTTGAGGGAGAGATCGCTCCTTTAAGGAGACGGGATTCTACTATTCTATATGAATATGATCCCACCACTTGAAACTGATTCAACACCATTCTTATTCCAAGAGAAAGAAGAGCAAGAACATCGCTTATTCTGCAGCAACCTTCCTTTATGCCTCTGTCGTCTTCGGGCTAAGGCCTGCTGAGACAATAGATAGTCAGGCAGGTGGCCTAGCCCTAAGGTGATTCTCGCTCCGACTTTGATTTTTGATTCGCGTAGTGATAAAATCATTTCCGATTGGCTTTCTTTGTTTGCTTTCCTTTCCCTAAACTTAATCGAATCTTTCTGCCCCATAAGAGAAATTGGCTTTTTCTGGTGAAAACTTAGATGTTGAAGCATGGGCGGCCGTCGATCGATGAATTGAGAAAGAGACCGGGGATTCCATTTCAATAGAGAAAGCTATCGATGGTCGCATTGGGACGGGAACAAGAGCAATTCTTGGTCCCACCAAACCATGCCATGAACAGTCGACTCAACCAGGGGATATTTCAACTAAGACTCATTCCGTCTATTGCTCTACCTTCCTCCAACAGATTGAATTGCATCGTTTATTCCTATTCCTTCCGGCAAAACTAGCTGCTGACTCAACCTCCCCTCGGGTCTACGCCCTCTTTGTTTTAGCATCGGCGATTGAAAGAGAGTAGGAGCGCATTCTCTCCATCTCAGTGGGAAAGTCTATCGCTCTCAGCAGCAGTTCCTTGGTCATACCCTCGGTGATGACTAGCAGTCCTTCCTGATTGAGTTCTCACCCTCTATGGATAGATCAAGAGTTCCGGCCCGGCTATGATTCCATCAACAAACCCGATTCGGTATAAAAGCTTAGCTTCTATTACAATAATCTATTTTGAAAAGAGCTATCCTAAAGCTTGACAGGTCTCCCCGACTCTGTTTTTCACTCGAAAACCGAAAGCATAAGGATGAGCCTTGGGCCCCCTTTCCCAAGAGCAGAAGGAGCGTTTAGATACTGTACCTGTGCGTGCAGGAGCAAGGACGAAAGGAGAACAAGTCGCAGGAGAAGCGTTGAAGAAGCAGTAGTTTAAGCCATTGATCCTGCAGCTTATCAAAATAAGCACCAGCAGACAGAGGTAGATACAGAGCCATAGGCAAACCTTCATGATCGATAGCCTTTTTTTATGAATACGACCCTCGTGCTCGAGAGGCGGATCCAAAGGCAGTCGCTTACCTAGGAGCATACTTCGGTGTAGCATATATAGCGGCATACCCCTTTGACCTAGGTGGAAAAGATATCTATTGAAACCCACCATAAGTAGTATCTGGGGAGACAGCTGCGGATACAGATTTACCATAAGCAAAAGCGGCTACTGAGGCGAAGGCAAATAAGGTTCCGTTCC
>NW_028197057.1:37500-42500 GCF_037176805.1 Vigna unguiculata | reverse complement strand
GAATCAACAATTCAAAATGCTTTTCTTGCGTATTCTTGATAAACCAGTGTTTATATATAGATGTAGGAAGATTTGTTTGGGAAGTAAGAAGTTCCCTTGACATCTCTTCATCTGTAAAGAATTGTCGATGTGAAAACACAGAGACAAAAGGCTGATCTTTGAATAGGAAAAAGAGTGGATCCACGGGGTCCCAAATGAATTGGCTTATTCGAAAAAAGCCCTGTTCTTTGGAAGATCTATCTCGTGTCTGGTACTGCATGGTTCCACCCTGCAAGAACTCTGAATCATTCTCTTGAAGCTCATCCTCTTCATCATAAATGATCCGCTTGTCCCGAAATGACCTGGCCCAATAGGGAAATCCCAAATTATTGGGCCTTTCAATACAATCAAATAGAAAGCCCCAAGGGCGCCATATTCTAGGAGCCCAAACGATGTGATTGAAAAAATCCTCCTCTATCTGTTGCGGGTCGAGGACTCCTCCCCCTTCTTCAAACTCCGATTCATATTTTTCATAGAGAAATCTCTGATCAACGATAGAATAAGATCCATTTTGAATCCTATTTAAGGGATTCCTTGGTTCGGACCGAAGAAGCAATGTCACTCGATCCTTATCAAATTGACTGCAATCTTTTTCTGTACGTGAGGATCCCACCAGAGCGCCTTCTACTTCTAATAGGCCATGAACTAGATCATAATTCTTCTCAACGAGTCCATAAGATGTGATCCCATTTTTTTCATCAGGTCCGGGTAGAGACCAAAGGTCTTGAGCGACCGATCCGGCAGAACAACTCAAAAGGTAAAGAAGTATCGTTAATTTCTTCATACTCGTTCCAAGTTCGAAGTACCATTTGTACAAATAAGAATCCCCCCCGTCACATGATTTCTTCTTCATATAGATAGATATAGGATCTATGGAGCAATTACTTAGAAGTACATTTTGTGAAACAGCCCTTCCTATCTGATAGAAAAGGATCCCATGATCCTGAACCGATCTTACCTGAGATCGGAAATCCCAAGTTTGTCTATGAAGAACAGAACTAATTATTTAGTGTCTATGATGGATTTTTTTTGTATAATACTAATCGATAGGGCCTCATTGTTAAGTGCTACAAGATCTCGTACATTTGAACCCATCGTCGTGGACCCGAATCCATTAGTATGGGACATTTTCTTTTCCAAGTGAAATCCCCTAGTATATGAAAGAGTGAAAAAGTGTTTTCGTTGTTGTGGAATAAGAAGCCTTCGTATCTTAATGCATGTATTGAATTTATTCGGAGCTATTAGAGCTGGATCTACTTTTTGGGGAATATGAGTCGAAGCAATAACAAGAATATTTCTAGTGGAACATCTTTCACAATCCCTGGAGAGATAGTTCACTAAAAGACCGAGGGATAAGTAATTCGACTCAGTCACATCCAGATCATGAATGTTAGGAATCCATATTATGCAAGGAGACATTGCTTTTGCTAATTCGAAGTGAAAGGTGATATAAAATCGGTCTATTTCTGGCATCATATCCATAGTTAGCGTATTCATCATAGTTAGAAGCTCCAGCTCCATATCAAGGTCACGGTCGATATCGTCACTATCGTCACTATCATCAATATCGTCACTATCATCAATATCGTCACTATCATCAATATAGTCACTATTATCAATAAGAAAACCCTTAGGCTTGTTATCCAGGAACTTGTTCAGAAATACTGTAATGAAAGGAACATAGGAGTTTGTCGCTAGGTATTTGACCAAATAGGATCGTCCAGTTCCTATAGAACCTATCACTAAAATACCCCTACTAGGGGGAGGTAGGGCTAAGCGGAGCGAAAAGGGTTTTCCATGAGATGGGAAATGCAAACTATTAGCCCCCCACAAGGTGTGTGAATAAGTAATTGTCTGATAATTAGCAAGGAATATACGTCTTTCTACTAAACAGGATGTATTGAATTCATAAATCATTAGATACTTTTTTTGAATGTCAACTAAGTATCGTAAGTAAATTGCTCCCGGTTGTTCACTTATTTGATAACCAGAGTTATTCTTTGATAAAAGATCACTATGAGTAAGACTCAATAGAATTTGATCAATCCTTTTTTCTGTTGTTAAGGTAGAAAACTGAACCAAGAATTCTTTTTCTTTATCATCAATCGAATCAGTGTTCGAGACCCAGGATTCTATTTGATCATCAATCCAATCACCATTCACGTTTTTTATTTTTCTTATCAAGGAATAGATTGCTTTACTTGGATGACTTAGATGTCTCGTATTTCTCGAAAAAGCGATTCGATTGATGGGATTTGGTATAATACTTATGAGATCGATGAGATTCCAATATTTATTCTTAGAACGTATGGATTTGACCCCATAAGCGGGACCACCACCCCATAGCATGTTGCTACCAAAAGCAAAACTCCGTATTTCTTCTAGAGAATCTCCTAATTGTTCCAGAGCAACTAGAAAGATATTCTTTAACCAGAAAGAATTCAGTTCAGATGTAGGATACCTATCCAGAAGTTTTCGCAACTCAATCATGTATGATGGAATCATCAAAGATTTTACCTTTTCGAACTCTGTCTGTAACTCACTATAGACTCGAGAAACAAAGAGAAGATGTGTACGAACGAGATATCCAGCAACAAGGAGAAGGAAAAGGATTGAATAGAAGAACTCCTGAACATTTAGCGATCTCAGATGTGTCGATATCAATAGTAACTCATTATTTCGATGAGTCATTTCTTCGGACAGAAGAAGATTATGGAAACAATTACCCGGAATCTCACTTATCAGATTCCATTGTGGAAGACACAATGGAATCTGACGAATTCGCCATAATATATCTGACCCATGCATAATATCATGAAAAATGGATACAAATTTTTGGCTGCTACTTAGTATCGGCAATAGGTCTGAAAAAGTATCTAAAAATATGAAATTTAGATATTTGTACCCCGTCGAGGTAAGGAACCATGGTATATATGTTTGGAATAGATTCCATTTTGAGAGAGTTGAAAAAACACTATCTTGTTGAAAGGTTCTATACATCTGACCTTTCTCAAGGCATTTTTGTAGACAAGAACTCCGTTTTTTCCTTTTTTCGGATGGTAAATATTTCTCAGAACATGGAGTGTGAATCCAACCCATGTTTGAATTGAAATTGAGATACTGATACAAGTTCTTCCCTTCTGAATCAGGTATATTCATATCTGAAAGAGGTTGACAATAAGTTTTTTCAAAATGGACTATTTGTCCCTCTGTTAGAGGTGTTCCAGAAATGTCTGCGATCGAGTAAATAGCTCCACGAACGAATGGATCGTATCGAATTGGAAAATGGAAAGATTTGTAGAAGTTATACCCTTCGTCGCCACTTTGCGGAAAATCGTTAGGTATCAATATGTTAGATACCTGTAACTCGATTGGTGAAATAGTATCTCTCTTCAAAAAAGCATGTTTTTTTTGACCATCGCAAAAAGAAAAGATTTTGTTGCGAATGAACAAGATTTTGAGGAATTGTCCATACGTAAAATCATAATTATTGATACGGGCCTTTTCCACATAAAAAGGGAATCTTTTGTTACAATAGAAGCAGAAGTGATATTGATTATTCAAGAATCGAAGTCGATTTGCTTTATAAAAATAGTATATCAATGAACTTCTATGAAATGGTTTCACGGGATTCAGCCAATTGTCTGGATCGTGGGATATCATTGAGAAATAGGAATCTGTGTTATCAAAAGATTTCCTGCGATTCTTTCTAGTATGGAATGAGTCAATCATCCACTTTGGTATCTTATTGAACAAAAATGGTGATATTGTTCCTCCATTGATCAAGAATTTCGATTTTTGGGAAGTATCTTGGTCATCCAATAATAAGGGTTTCCTTTTTTTCAAATGAAAGATTTGAAGACCTATTGATTCTAATAACTGATTACAGAGTGGATCATTCGGACCTTTCAATTCATAGATGTGGATCTCGGACCTATGAATGGGGATACCCCCAAAACTCACAAATAAAAAAGAAGGAAGTGAGTTAGACAAAAAGAGAAGAAACTTGGGCAAAAAAAGAAGTAACTTGGACAAAAATAAACAAAGTGACTTAGACAAATCTTTTTTGTCGATAACCTCAGACCAATCAATCGAATATTGATTAATATGTAATCGATCGAACACTACTTGAAAACGGCTATTCTGCTCAGAAATGAAATAGTCCAAATGTTCCTGGAAATTCTTGCTCCCATTGGACCATTTGTATCTATATACATTAGGATCCCAATTCATAGATCTCTCCGTTCGAGAAATCAAAATAAGAGGATCGAACCACTTCTTCTGACTCTTTTTCAAATTTGATAAATGTTGGTTGATCGTGTATTTCATTCTAGTTCGATGATTCAGAGTATCATTTCCTATTTGATACCTTTGAATTCCATATTCGAAGTTGCAATTGAATCGATTCAATACATTTCTTATGTAACCATGGGTGCTATATTGGATTTGAATCAGATTTCGGATCAATCTATATTGATTGACTGCCTCCATTATGTTGTTGCTAGCAAATACAACTATTTTAGGTTTTGGATCTTCCACATTATTTCCGCAAGAGGTCTGGACCCATTTTTTTATGATCCTTCGATAAAAAGATTCATTCTCTTCATAAAAAAGAGGAGGTAGAACCAATAAAGAGTGCTTTTTCGATTCATCCCTGGAGTTCAATAACTCATTCAAGAAATGTTTTTGATCCAATCCGGAGGAATCCATAGAAAAATCAAATTCCTTATGATACACCAGATCCGGCTCGGTTATTGATAGAGTGAATAGATCTGCCATTTCTTGAAATATATCTTCTGATTCAAAATCGTGGTGTAACGTGTATCTCCCCCTGTTCCGGTCATGGAATAGATGAAATAAACCCCAAAATGGATTTTTGTTCAAGAATGAAATCTTATTGGAACTGTCCAGTTCACCCTTTGGAACCATATCACATCCTCGATAGGATGAAATAGGATGAA
>NW_028197057.1:0-32500 GCF_037176805.1 Vigna unguiculata | reverse complement strand
CATGATTCTATTTGGTTTGCACAACCAACAAAATATTCTGAGAATATACAAGAAGATAAAAAAATACGAGATTGGATAAAAAATTTTATACAAAAAAATAGAAGAATATCCTCGGGTGTCGAGGGAATTGGAGAGATAAAGATTCAAAAAAGAATCGATCTGATTCAAGTCATAATATATATGGGATTTCCAAAGTTATTAATAGAGGGTAAGCCTCAAAAAATCGAAGAATTACAGACGAATATGCACAAAAAACTGAATTGTGTGAATAGAAAACTAAACATTGCTATTGTAAAAGTTACAAATGCTTATAAACACCCTAATATTCTTGCAGAATTTATAGCTGGACAATTAAAGAATAGAGTTTCATTTCGTAAAGCAATGAAAAAAGCTATTGAATTAACTGAACAAGCAGGTACAAAAGGAGTTCAAGTACAGATTGCAGGACGTATTGATGGAAAAGAAATTGCACGTGTCGAATGGATCAGAGAAGGTAGGGTTCCTCTCCAAACCATTCGAGCTAAAATTGAATATTGTTGTTATACAGTTCGAACTATTTATGGAGTTTTAGGGATAAAAGTTTGGATATTTTCGAAATAAAGAAAAATATGTCCTTCTTTCTATTCAATAATTCAATGTCCTATTTTGATTTTATATAAAACAAAAAAGAAAAAATTACTCGATTTTGATTCTCAAAAATTTATCTATTTTATAAGATTGAATCGACTAAAAAAAGAAATTAATCATTTTATAGAGGATTGCCATGCTTAGTGTGTGACTCGTTAGTTTTTTAGAATGATTAAAAAAAAAAAAGAAACCGGTTAATAGTATCAATTCATTTAAAAAGAACTAATAACCAACACATCACTTCGGATTATCTAGATCTAAAGAATTAGTCAAAAGAAAAAAAATTTAATAAAAAAAGAATATAGCAACTGAAAAATTGTGAAAGATAAAAGAAAAAAAAGATTATTTAGTTGTAAAGCAATAAAAATATATAGATAAAAGAAAAGGTGAAAGAAAGAGATTAAAATATATCAATGATATAGAATTCGAATATGTAAAGGTCTATGGGTCATCTCAGAAAAGATAGTGTATTAAAGCATCCTTAAAAATAAAAAAGAATAATATATATATTTTTTTTTTATTTTTAATGTCAATAAATTAAGAGCTCTGAATCAAGAAAAACTGATAATATTGATTCACGAAAAAAGAAATGAATATTCTATTCTAAAAAAATTTTATTAATTTTTAGCTATGAGAAAGGCTCCATTGTCGAATTAAAACCTAACCATTAATCGAGAGGCGATGGGAACGACGAAACCTGCAAATACTTAAGACTTAAGATTTTATTAAAAAAATCTTAAAGAAAACAAATCTTAATGATTTCTTAGGTGGGATGGCGGAAGAAACCTAAAAACAATCCATTTTTTAGGAGTTGTACCCTACATTAACATCTGAATTTCATTACATCTGAATTTGAGAATAAAAGAGTAAATATTCGCCCGCGAGAATTTTTCTTTTATTGAATTTTTTTATATTTTTGCCAATTCTAAGAATCGATATTGAAAACAAGATCTAAAAATTTCGAAGATTGTATGAAATCTCAAAAAATACCGAGATTTCGTTATTTACTAAACATATGACTATTTCTATTATTTTATCGATTAGATAGAATCTATATCCATATAGATATAGATATTTGAATTACTTCATTCGCGAGGAGCCGTATGAGGTGAAAATCTCATGTACGGTTCTGTAATAAAGATGGAATTGAAAAACAACCATCAATTATAACCCCCAAAGAACCAGATTTCGTAAACAACATAGAGGAAGAATGAAGGGAATATCCTATCGAGGTAATAATATTTGCTTCGGAAGATATGCTCTTCAGGCACTTGAGCCAGCTTGGATAACATCTAGACAAATAGAAGCGGGACGGCGGGCAATGTCAAGAAATGTTCGCCGAGGTGGACAAATATGGGTACGTATTTTTCCAGACAAACCGGTTACAGTAAGACCTACTGAAACACGTATGGGTTCAGGAAAAGGATTTCCCGAATATTGGGTAGCTGTTGTTAAACCTGGGAAAATACTTTATGAAATGGGTGGAGTACCAGAAAATATAGCAAGAAAGGCTATTTCAATAGCATCATCCAAAATGCCGATACGAACTCAATTCATTATTTCAGGATAATAAAAGAGAACCAAAGAAAATAGGTCTTTAGAATGAAAAGAAAAAAGGCAATAATAGGTTCCTTTTTTTTTGAACACAAAATATTTTTACTTCCTTTTTTAGATTGAAATAATAAAAAAATGATATGATTCAACCTCAAACTCATTTGAATGTAGCGGATAACAGCGGAGCACGTGAACTGATGTGTATTCGAATCCTAGGAGCTAGTAATCGACGATATGCTTATATTGGCGACATTGTTGTTGCTGTAATCAAACAAGCAGTACCAAATACGAACTTAGAAAAATCTGAAGTGATCAGAGCTGTAATTGTACGTACTTGTAAACAACTAAAACGTAGCAACGGTATAATAATTCAGTATGATGATAATGCTGCAGTTATAATTGATCAAGAAGGAAATCCAAAAGGAACTCGAATCTTTTGCGCAATCGCCCGGGAATTGAGACAGTTAAATTTCACTAAAATAGTTTCATTAGCACCTGAGGTATTATAAGAGGAAACCACGATATGGATATATTCTTTTTTTGTGAAATAGATAAATGTATCTATTTTATCTCAAAAATATATCTTTTGTAATAATTATTATTTTGAAGAATTCGTACTTATAAGTTTTAGAAGTAGCCATTTTTCTTTATTTCAGATTTATACTTGAAAACCTAAACAATATCTATATCTATCTATATATAGATATGGGCGAACGACGGGAATTGAACCCGCGCATGGTGGATTCACAATCCACTGCCTTGATCCACTTGGCTACATCCGCCCTTATAGTAAAAATGATCTATATCTCAAATTCTACCTTTTCATTATCCTTTTTTTTCTAACAAAGGAAAAAAAAAAAGATAAGGAATCATTAAATCAATCAAAAACGTATGTATAAATCTATAGAAATCTAAAAAAAAGATTACTAATCCAATATCCAATATAAAGGAGCAATATTAACAAAGTTGATATTGCTCCTTTATTTTTAAACAAAAACTCGTCTACTTTAAATTAAGATCAAAATTTTATCCATTAACAGATGGAGCTTCCATCGCAGCTAGATCTAGAGGGAAATTATGAGCATTACGTTCATGCATTACTTCCATACCAAGGTTAGCTCGGTTAATAATATCAGCCCAGGTATTTATTACACGACCTTGACTATCAACTACGGATTGGTTGAAATTAAAACCATTTAAGTTGAAAGCCATAGTGCTGATACCTAAAGCGGTAAACCAAATACCTACTACAGGCCAAGCAGCTAGGAAGAAATGTAAAGAACGAGAATTGTTGAAACTTGCATATTGGAAGATTAATCGGCCAAAATAACCATGAGCAGCTACAATATTATAAGTTTCTTCCTCTTGACCAAATCTGTAACCTTCATTAGCGGATTCATTTTCTGTGGTTTCCCTGATCAAACTAGAAGTTACCAAGGAACCATGCATAGCACTGAATAGGGAGCCGCCGAATACACCAGCTACACCTAACATGTGAAATGGATGCATAAGAATATTATGCTCAGCCTGAAATACAATCATAAAATTGAAAGTACCTGAAATTCCTAGAGGCATACCATCCGAAAAGCTTCCTTGACCAATAGGATAGATCAAGAAAACAGCAGTAGCGGCTGCAACAGGAGCTGAATATGCAACAGCAATCCAAGGACGCATACCCAGACGAAAACTAAGTTCCCACTCACGACCCATGTAGCAAGCTACACCAAGTAAGAAGTGTAGAACAATTAGTTCATAAGGACCGCCGTTGTATAACCACTCATCAACAGAAGCTGCTTCCCAGATCGGATAAAAATGCAAACCTATAGCCGCAGAAGTAGGAATAATCGCACCAGAAATGATATTGTTTCCATAAAGTAGAGATCCAGAAACAGGCTCACGAATACCATCAATATCTACTGGAGGGGCAGCGATAAAAGCGATAATAAATACAGAAGTTGCAGTCAATAAAGTAGGAATCATCAAAACACCAAACCATCCAATGTAAAGACGATTTTCGGTGCTGGTTATCCAATTACAGAAGCGACCCCATAGGCTTTCGCTCTCAGCGTCTCTCTAAAATTGCAGTCATGGTAAAATCTTGGTTCATTTAATCATTAGGGACTCCCAAGCACAAAAATTCTCTATAATGCGAGAATTTGAGGACTTGTTATTCAACAGTATAACATGACTTATATACCAGTGTCAACCAATACTAATATCCATAGTATGTTCTTATTCATTAGTATGTTCTTATTCATTTCGGTTTATCCGAATTTACCTTGTTTATCCCATTTCATTGATTCATAAAAAAAGTTTATTTTCTATATATCATTCTATTTATAGAAATAGAGAATAGAAATATAGATATAATACAACATCGATCTACAAAAATGAGTTGCCCGGGACTTGAACCCGGAACTAGTCGGATGAAGTAGATAATTTATTCTTGAATAAAATTCAACAATAGAATAAAACAAGAAAAAATCCCTCCCCAAGCCGTGTTTGCAGTTTTCATTGCACACGGCTTTCCCTATGTATACATCTAAACCTTAATTACTTGCCTAGCAAAAGACTCTAAGAAAGTGAAATATAATATTTAATTCATTAACCCCGAATCTTGACTCTGACTACATGAGCATTTCAAAATCCTATATATAGATATAGAAGACTAAAAAAAATGATTTTTTTATCCTCATTGAATAAAAAGAAGGAAGTTCGTTTTATCAATTTACACCGATTTAAAAAATAACATAACCTATTTTCAATTATAAATAATTGACGAAATCGTTTCTTAAAAGAATATCCAAATACCAAATACGACCTCTATAAAACCTACGCAAAGTAAAAGAAGTTCTTGGAAAAATCAAAGAAAAAAGATCTTCTTCTGTAAAAAATTCTTGCAATAATTTTTCTGAACTTAATTTTTTCAAATAAATGCGCACAGTACTTTTATGCTTACGAGCCAAAGTTTTTATACAAGAAAACCGAAGTATATATTTTATTTGATAGAAACTCTTTTTTTTTGCAGATCCATTGTAATAATGAGAAAAATTTCTGCATATGCGCAAAAACCGGTCAATAATATCAAAATCAGATAAATTGGCCCAAACCGGCTTACTAATAGGATGACCCATTACATTACAAAATTTTGTTTTAGCCAATGATCTCATTAGAGGAATAATGGGAACTATTGTATCAAGTTTTTTTATAACAATTTTAATAAGAAATGAATTTTGCAACATTTGACTTCGTACTACTGAAAGATTTAGTGGAATACTTAAAAAATAGCCTAAAAAGTGAAATGAATACTGAGATAATTCGTTTATATAGATCGTTTCTAGTCCAGCCCAAATATCAAAATGACATTGCCATAAATATATAAAATAGTATTTCCATTTATTTATCAAAAAAGGAGTATTCTTTAAAACCAGAATTGATTTTCCTTGATATCTAACATAATGGATGAAAGTATCCTTAAAGAAGAAGAAAGTATATGAACAATTCTTAGTAGATACTTCTACAAGATGTTTTATTTTTTCATAGAAAAAAATTCGCTCAAAAAAAACGCGAAAATGTTTTAACTGTAACTGAGAGGATTTGTTACGTAGAAAAAGAAAGATAGATTCATATTCCCATACATATAAATTATATAGGAACAAGAAAATTCTTCGATTCCTTTTTGAAAAAAAAGTAAAAATCCATTTTTTTGGAGGAAAAAGACTATTCCAATTATAATAGTAATAAAAAAACAACCTTATTAAATGAAAGAAAGAGACATCTTTTATCGAATATCGCAGGATTTGAACCAAGATTTCCAGATGGATAGGATAGGGTATTCGTATATCTGACTTATGATTTAAATATATCAGTTGATCTTCGAAAAAGGGAAAGATCGAATGAATTGATTGAAAATTTTTATAAGATTTTACGATTTCTAATCCCCTTAAGGAAGAGCTAAATAATTGTAGAGAAAATAGAATCTCCACGACGATACCAAAACCTTCTAATATTATTTGAGAAAAAAAATGATAATTATAACCCACAAAAGTATTTTTTTTAGAATCATTAACAAAAAGAATGAAATGAGTCTGTTGATACATTCGAGTACTTAAACGTTTTACAATTAGTAAACTAAATTTATTGTTATAATCGACATTTTCTATAAAAAAGGACTCATGAGCATAAGCTAGTCCATAAATAGATTCCCGAAAAAAAAGTGGGTATAGGATGTCCTGGTATCGAGATCTACGGAGTTCTAAATATGCTTGATATTGCTCCATTAAAAAAAAAAAAGTCTATTTGGTCAAACAAAGAATCAGAGATTCATTGGATTATCAAATGATACATAGTGCGATATGGTCAAAACAGAAAATTATAGGTATAAATATATACCTAGAGAAGTAAAACCCATTAACGGACTCTCTCTAATCGATTTTTTGCCTAATTTTTGTTCTAGGATAACGAGCTAATTAAGAATCCTTTATTTTTTTTTTACCTAATCGCTCTTTTGATTTTGGAAAAAATATCTTTATCAATATACTCTTTCTTTTACACATTTATCGCTACCCCAAAATACCAAAAGATAATGGAAAATAGCTATATAGTTAGGACTCATAACAAAAATAAACCATTCACCAGAAAAGCTTTTCCCACATCAAGCACTAACCTATTTTTAACGTACAATTAGATGGGGTAATGATCCAAATAAAAAATAAATGAAAGCTCGATGCTTTTTGTTTCCCTATTAGAATTAGAACCACCAAGTTCTATCCCTTTATTAATCAAACCCAACGGAATTTTTTTTGTTACGAGCCAAAAATTCAAACAAAAATTTGAGCTGGATCCTAAAAGAATGAAATATTTTTAGAATTCTTCATTGATACGACATGCTACTTTTTCCAGTCATTCCTTTCTGGATCAGTCGTGGTTTTACAAGCTCTACCGATAGTATCGACGAACCCATTGCTTCATAGAAATGCGTAAAAAATAGAGTCGCTCTTAAAAGCCGAGTACTCTACCATTGAGTTAGCAACCCCATTACAATTTAAAAAATAAGGTGGATATTTATACCCAATCGCAATCAAAAAAATAAAATTACAAAATTGAATTGTCTAAAAAACTAAAAAAAGATATACCACCTATTTAAATACTATGTTCTTGAAATACTATGTTAGAGTTATCCATTATTATTATATATATAAGACTATATATATATTGGTATATATAGATCTAATATTTTCGTATATATATTCGTGTTTACCTTTCAATTCACTTACTTATTCATTAACAAAGTTTTTCTTGTTTGTCTCGCAGAAAGAAAACCAATGAACCTACCATTTGATGAAGTAATAACGCCTATTTAACGTAAGTAAGGTGATCAATTTATTCACGATCGGATTATATTTATTTGATACAGTGTTGTCAATATTAGTATTGAAAAAAAAATACAATCGAATAAATACAATCGAATTAATAAGATTTTCAATCTTATTAATTCGATTATTAGTATTATGTTAGAATTACTTATAAGAAAAATTATTTAAATATATATATATCTTTTTTTATTCTAAAATGATATTCTAAACTAAAAAAACGTATAAAATTATAGAAATATAGAAATCAATAGGAAAATACAAATTTCATATAGAAATGGAACAACTTCCCTATTATGTGAAATTCACATCGAAAAAGGCAATAGCCAGTTTCCCTTATAAATTGTAATCACTTTTTTCGTAAAATATCGTCTACTTACTATGCTTCTATTCCAATACGAAAGATAGAAATCTGTTTAATAATTAAGTATCTTTGTATTCGGCTCAATCCTTCTTTTAGGAAAAGATTGTGCCGAGTTTAATTGCAATTAATCCAAAGTATCCATTGCTTCGAATTCAAATAGTATCCATTGCTTCGAATTCAAATTTGATCTCCTTCCATACTTCGCAAGCAGCAGCTAATTCAGGACTCCATTTGCTAGCCTCACGGATAATTTCATTACCTTCACGAGCAAGATCACGTCCTTCATTTCGAGCCTTCACACAGGCTTCAAGAGCTACTCGATTAGCTACAGCACCTGGTGCATTTCCCCAAGGGTGTCCTAAAGTTCCTCCGCCAAATTGAAGTACGGAATCATCTCCAAAGATTTCGGTCAGAGCAGGCATATGCCAAACGTGAATACCTCCCGAAGCAACAGGCAGAACACCTGGTAGAGAAACCCAATCCTGAGTGAAATAAATACCACGACTTCGATCTTTTTCAACAAAATCATCACGCAGTAAGTCAACAAAACCTAAAGTGATATCTCTTTCCCCTTCAAGTTTACCTACTACGGTACCGGAGTGAACATGATCTCCACCAGACAAACGTAATGCTTTAGCTAATACACGAAAGTGCATACCATGATTCTTTTGTCTGTCGATAACTGCATGCATTGCACGATGTATATGAAGAAGTAGACCATTATCTCGGCAATAATGAGCCAAGCTAGTATTTGCAGTGAATCCCCCTGTTAAATAATCATGCATTACGATAGGAACGCCTAATTCTCTGGCAAATACAGCTCTTTTCATCATTTCTTCGCATGTACCCGCAGTTGCATTCAAGTAATGCCCTTTGATTTCACCTGTTTCAGCCTGTGATTTAAAAATCGCTTCAGCACAAAATAAGAAACGGTCTCTCCAACGCATAAATGGTTGGGAATTCACATTTTCATCATCTTTGGTAAAATCAAGTCCCCCACGAAGACATTCATAAACAGCTCTACCATAATTCTTAGCGGATAACCCCAATTTAGGTTTAATAGTACATCCTAATAGGGGACGACCATACTTGTTCAATTTATCTCTCTCAACTTGGATGCCGTGAGGCGGACCTTGGAAAGTTTTAATATAAGCGGTTGGGATTCGCAAATCCTCCAGACGTAGAGCACGCAGTGCCTTGAACCCAAATACATTACCGACAATAGAAGTAAACATGTTAGTAACAGAACCTTCTTCAAAAAGGTCTAAAGGATAAGCTACGTAAGCAATATATTGATTTTCTTCCCCAGCAACAGGTTCGATGTGATAGCATCGTCCTTTGTAACGATCAAGACTGGTAAGCCCATCGGTCCACACAGTTGTCCATGTACCAGTAGAAGATTCGGCGGCTACCGCAGCACCTGCTTCTTCAGGTGGAACTCCAGGTTGAGGAGTTACTCGAAATGCTGCCAAGATATCAGTATCTTTGGTTTCATACTCAGGAGTATAATAATTCAATTTATAATCTTTAACACCAGCTTTGAACCCAACACTTGCTTTAGTCTCTGTTTGTGGTGACATAAATCCCTCCCTACAACTCTTGAATTAAGAATTCTTGAAACAATAAGGTCTACTCGATATGACTTAGGAGTTAATGAAATCTTTTACAAAAATCAACTACTATTATCAATTAATCCCAAAGGTTCGTTATGTTATTATTAAATTAAACGATGGTATTTGATTTGTCAAATACATCATTATTGTATACTCTTTTCTATGTATGGCGCAACCCAATCTTTTTTTTTTTTCAATTTGATCTTATTTTTTAATTTTGAAATCGAAAGATCTAATCTAAATAATAATAATAATTTATTCTTAATCTTGACAGTGATATATGTTGTCTATGTAAATCCTAGATGTAAAAATAGGCAGCTTTCTCCCCGGAAAATAAAAAAAGAGGTCAAAAAATAGGGAAACAGAGGGTAAGTCTAAAAAATTGTCTACTGAGGAAATACGAAAGCCAATGATAAAAAAAATGAATTCTAAATTAAGGTACAGGTTCGAATTCCATACAGAATATAGATGATATTTTCTAGAATGATAGAAAAAAAGAAAAGACTTTCGAAAGATTTTATCCAATTGAAATTTTCAAAATAACTGCAGTAAGCTTAAGAATTCAATAATTGAATTTGAATAAGTAAGTAAACAGTTAAAGAGGATTGATGGAATAGTACCAAAAAAATGGAGTACTAACTCCCATTTCTTATTTCTTTTTGAATTAACCGATCAACTTGCTTTCTTATCGAACATTTCTTTTTGATTTAAAAACTTTTTCGGAAAAAAAAATTGGCTTTTGATATGCGAATAAATCCTCCTACTTCCGGTCCTGAAGTTTCTTCGATTGAAAAAAAAAATCTGGGACATATTGACCAAATAATTGGTCCGGTACTAGATGTAGCCTTTCCCCCGGGGAAGATGCCTAATATTTACAATGCTCTGGTAGTTAAGGGTCGAGATACTGTTGGTCAACAAATTAATGTGACTTGTGAAGTACAACAATTATTAGGAAATAATCGAGTTAGGGCTGTAGCTATGAGTGCTACAGATGGTCTAATGAGAGGAATGCAAGTTATTGACACAGGAACTCCCCTAAGTGTTCCAGTAGGCGGAGCAACTCTAGGACGAATTTTCAACGTGCTTGGAGAGCCGATTGATAATTTAGGTCCTGTAGATACTCGTACAACATCTCCCATTCATAGATCTGCGCCTACCTTTATACAATTAGATACAAAATTATCTATTTTTGAAACAGGAATAAAAGTAGTAGATCTTTTAGCTCCTTATCGTCGTGGAGGAAAAATAGGACTTTTCGGTGGAGCTGGAGTGGGTAAAACAGTACTTATTATGGAATTGATCAATAACATTGCCAAAGCTCATGGAGGTGTATCTGTATTTGGCGGAGTAGGTGAGCGTACTCGCGAGGGAAATGATCTTTATATGGAAATGAAAGAATCTGGAGTAATTAATGAACAAAATATTGCAGAATCCAAAGTAGCTTTAGTATATGGTCAAATGAATGAACCACCCGGAGCTCGTATGAGAGTTGGTTTAACTGCCCTAACTATGGCGGAATATTTTCGAGATGTCAATGAGCAAGATGTACTTCTATTTATCGACAATATCTTCCGCTTCGTTCAAGCAGGATCTGAAGTATCTGCCTTATTGGGTCGAATGCCCTCTGCTGTGGGTTATCAACCCACTCTTAGTACTGAAATGGGTTCTTTACAAGAAAGAATCACTTCTACCAAAGAAGGGTCCATAACTTCTATTCAAGCAGTTTATGTACCTGCCGACGATTTAACTGACCCTGCTCCTGCTACGACATTTGCACATTTAGATGCTACTACTGTACTATCAAGAGGATTAGCCGCCAAAGGTATCTATCCAGCAGTAGATCCTTTAGATTCAACCTCAACTATGCTCCAACCTCGAATCGTTGGTGAAGAACATTATGAGACTGCGCAACGAGTTAAACAAACTTTACAACGTTACAAAGAACTTCAAGACATTATAGCTATCCTTGGCTTGGACGAATTATCCGAAGAAGATCGCTTAACCGTAGCAAGAGCACGAAAAATTGAGCGTTTCTTATCACAACCTTTTTTCGTAGCAGAAGTTTTTACCGGTTCGGCTGGAAAATATGTTGGTCTAGTAGAAACAATTAGAGGGTTTAATTTGATTCTTTCTGGAGAATTAGACGGTCTTCCTGAACAAGCCTTTTATTTGGTAGGTAATATCGATGAAGCTACTGCGAAGGCTACGAACTTAGAAACGGAGAGCAATTTGAAGAAATGACTTTAAATCTTTGTGTATTGACCCCCAATCGAATTGTTTGGGATTCAGAAGTGAAGGAAATCATTTTACCTACTAATAGCGGACAAATTGGAGTATTACCTAATCATGCGCCTATTGCCTCAGCTGTCGATATAGGTATTTTGAGAATACGTCTTAAAGACCAATGGTTAACAATGGCTCTGATGGGGGGGTTTGCTAGAATAAATAATAATGAGATAACTGTTTTAGTAAATGATGCGGAAAAGGGTAGTGACATTGATCCACAAGAAGCACAGCAAACTCTTGAAATAGCAGAAACTAATTTGAATAAGGCTGAAGGCAAGAGACAAACAATTGAGGCAAATCTAGCTCTTAGACGAGCTAGAACACGAGTAGAGGCTATCAATGTTATTTCATAACAAGTTGAAATTGATGCGTCCCAATATCCGAAAACAATAAAAAGAAAAAAGAAACAGTCAGAAGAAAAAAGTAAGTAGAAAAGCTTATTAGATACCACAGTCAAAGGTATCTAATAAGTTATAACTATACCTTACCTACTATTGGATTTGAACCAATGACTCCCGCCGTATGAAAGCAATACTCTAACCACTGAGTTAAGTAGGTAATTTAGGACTCCTCCTCAAAAAAAAAAAAAGAAGAGTACCCATCTATCAGATTAATTGATTATAAATGTAAAATTACTGATAAGCAATACCAACCCCCGTTCAAGGGATTCGATCATGTAATATTCATCTTGACAAGCAATTATCTTCATACTATGATAAAATATGTATCAAAAACACAAGGGCTGTAGCTCAGTTAGGTAGAGCACCTCGTTTACACGAGCGCCAATGCTTTTTTTCAGAGGAGTTCATCTTGTAATTAAAAAAGTTTATCTTATAGTAAGAAATCGGTGTCTTACTCCATTTTAAGGAACAAAACAAGAGAACACTAGCCTGACAAAGGGTTTAGCCATAAAATCGAATCCATAATTGATTTGAGATATTGATAAGGTGAATACCCATTTCTCGTCAATGCTAAACATAAAGGGTATAGGGACCTAAAAAAGATTATCTTTTCTTCCTATTTTATGAACTTTAAGGTGTATGAAGTGTCATTTCTTATCTTCTATTTTAATTTTAGTAGGTGGATAAAGAGTCCATTTAACTTAAGTTGATCTAGGCCAGAAGCAGACCTACGTCAAGATAATCCTTCTTTGAAACACTTTGGTAGTGCTCTTTGATTGTTATACAAATAAAAAAGAAGAGCATAGGGAATCATCTCTTTATTCTTTACTGTAAAAAAAAAAAAAGATGGTGGACTAACTAATATTTTTATCAGTTAATGAAAAAGCTCAATGCAAAAAAAAATGCATGTTGGGTTTTGAAAACAATTTAAATCATTTAGATAATAATTAGTTTGATCTGTTTTACCGAGAAGGTCTACGGTTCGAGTCCGTATAGCCCTAATATTCCTACAGATACTAATAATATTAATACTATTTTGGATCGAATAGATCTCATTACTAAGACTATTACTAAAAAAAAAACAATTTGTAACTTTCTATTCGAACATATTCATATTCGATAGAATAATATTAATATTAGTATATTCAGCTAGTCTAAAAAAATGGAGACTTTAGACTAAAAATGAAAATGAATTTGGTATATTTTCTACATTCAGAGGAGTACTTTTATGTTTCTTCTTTACGAATATGATATTTTTTGGGCATTTCTAATAATATCAAGTTTGATTCCTATTTTGGCATTTCTAATTTCTGGAATTTTAGCCCCCATTAGCAAGGGACCGGAAAAACTTTCTAGTTATGAATCCGGAATAGAACCAATAGGCGATGCTTGGTTACAATTTCGAATCCGTTATTATATGTTTGCTCTCATTTTTGTTGTTTTTGATGTTGAAACGGTTTTTCTTTATCCATGGGCAATGAGTTTCGATGTATTAGGGGTATCCGTATTTTTAGAAGCTTTCTTATTCGTGCTTATCCTAATTGTTGGTTCAGTTTATGCATGGCGAAAGGGGGCATTAGAATGGTCTTAATTCTTGACTATTTAGACAATTAGAAAAAAAAATATTGAGACAATTATGAATTCCATTGAGTTTCCCTTACTTGATCAAACAACCCAAAATTCAGTTATTTCAACGACATTAAATGATTTTTCAAATTGGTCAAGATTATCCAGTTTATGGCCGCTTCTTTATGGTACGAGTTGTTGCTTCATTGAATTTGCTTCATTAATAGGATCACGATTCGATTTTGATCGTTATGGACTAGTACCACGATCGAGTCCTAGGCAGGCGGACCTAATTTTAACAGCGGGCACTGTAACTATGAAAATGGCCCCTTCTTTAGTTCGATTATATGAACAAATGCCCGAACCTAAATATGTTATTGCTATGGGAGCCTGTACAATTACGGGGGGGATGTTTAGTACCGATTCTTATAGTACTGTTCGAGGCGTAGATAAGCTAATTCCTGTAGATGTATATTTGCCGGGCTGTCCACCTAAACCGGAGGCCATTATAGATGCTATAACAAAACTTCGTAAGAAAATATCTCGAGAAATATATGAAGATCCAATGAGTTTTCAACGAGAGAATAGATGTTTTACTACCAACCATAAGTTTCATGTTGGATACAGTACTTATACTGACAATTATGGTCAAGAATTTTTCTATCAACCGCCATCTACTTCAGAGATATCGTCTGACACATTTTTTTAAAGTACAATAATAAAAAGCAATTCCTTTTTTAAAAATTTCATCGTATTTTAAAAATTTCATCGTAATAGAAAATACTAATACCAAACTCATAAAAAAAATTTAGGAGAAGCAAAAAATGCAAGGTCGTTTGTCTTCTTGGCTAGTCAAACATGGACTAATTCATAGATCCTTGGGTTTCGATTACCTAGGAATAGAGACTTTACAAATAAAGCCCGAGGATTGGCATTCCATTGCTGTCATTTTATATGTATATGGTTACAATTATCTACGTTCTCAATGTGCCTATGATGTAGCACCCGGAGGACTCTTAGCTAGTGTATATCATTTTACAAGAATAGAGTATGGTATAAATCAACCCGAAGAGGTATGCATAAAAATATTTGTATCAAGAAAAAATCCCAGAATTCCTTCGATTTTTTGGGTTTGGAAAAGTGCGGATTTTCAAGAAAAGGAATCTTATGATATGTTGGGAATCTCTTATGATAGTCATCCGCGTCTAAGACGTATTTTAATGCCCGAAAATTGGATAGGATGGCCTTTGCGTAAAGATTATATTGCTCCAAATTTTTATGAAATACAAGATGCTCACTAAATGATAAAAATAATAAACTAATCCAAACTTCTGCAACCCCAGTCAAAGAATATAAGTACATTCTGTTATAGATCAGACAAAATAATTGATTGACATTAAATCAGGCAGAGTAATGGAAGTTGCATTCAGATATTATTATGTGAGAAATCACAAAATTCAGAAATAATAGAATGAATAATTATAGGGTTTAAAATAGGATGGATAGGAGTTTCTTAAGATTCTAAAACAAAAACAATACTGAGTTCTTATCAGCCAAGCCAATAAAAGAAATAGGATGAACTGCAAAAATTCTTTATCTTTATAATAAACTAATTCTTTATCTTTATAATAAACTATATAACGTGCACATCACCATCAATTATACGGCCACGAAAAAAAAAACACAAAGAAAAGGGCTCGATTCTATTTTGGTAATCCTTCTCAGATGAATTCTTAATATTCTCACTCCACCCCAGAACTTCGACTTTTAGGTCTTTTAACCAACTAATTAAACCACTCGAATATTATGGAAATAGAAACCTTTTTTTGTATCGCAGAAAAAAAAGGAAAAAAATAGATAAAGAATTCATTATCTATATATCTATATCTATATATATATAGATACTATAGATAAGCGAATATACCTAATAAAAAATTGCATCTATTCTTTAATCATCTAGGAAAAGTATATCTACAGATACCTAAATAGATCAAAGAAATATGTTATGTATCAGAATCTAGAAGAACACAAATTTGTATGAGTATCTATCCCCCATATTCATTAAAATGAATATGGGGGATAGATACTCATACAAATGAATCTTGTGTCAGGAACCAGATTTGAACTGGTGACACGAGGATTTTCAGTCCTCTGCTCTACCAACTGAGCTATCCCGACCATTCTTGAAGCTTAATACTTTGATTTTAAAAGATTTTTAAAATCTATGTTAATGAATCTATATCAACTAAGTAAAAAAAAAGTTTGTAAGTGAGTTTCCGCAGTAATAATTATTTTTTATTGTTAATCGTTAATTACGCATATGAAAATTCCTTGCTAAAAAATAAGATATTAATTTATACATTTCTGATTAAAAAAAATTCTATGTGTTTCACATATATATTTATATCTATTCCAAAACTCGTCCCTTGTCATTATGATAGATAAGAAAATTATGATAGATAGGAAATTGATGAAAATAAAAATTCCAATTTCGTTGGGAAATAATAAATCGAATAAAACACATAAATAAGGACTTCAAGATAGAGAGGATATAGGAAAAAAATTAGAAAATGAAAAAGTATTTTTGGGGATAGAGGGACTTGAACCCTCATGATTTCTTAAGTCGACGGATTTTCCTCTTACTTTCAATTTCATTGTTGTCGGTATTGACATGTAGAATAGGACTCTATCTTTATTCTCATCTGATTTATCAGTTCTTCAAGGGTTTTAGCCGATTATGATGAAGTGAATAATTTCATCAATAAATATTCCATCTTTTCTTCAACTTCGAATTGATTTGATTCACATTTTTCATTTGTGAATATTTTTATCACAAATAGATCTTCAATAATAAAATAAAAAGTAACAAATTGAAAGAGTATTTCAGTATATATATATGTTTCTAAATGTTTATCTTTGATCCATTCCTGTAATTTTGGTGAAAGGATTCTTTTACTAATGCAATAAAAAAAGTCGTCAATTTCGTTTGTTAGAACAGCTTCCATAGAGTCTCTGCACCTATCCCTTTTTTATTATCACTTTCTGAATTTTTATTTGTTTTCAGAAAACAGGATTTGGCTCAGGATTGCCCATTGTGAATTCCAGGGTTTCTCTGAATTTGAAAATTATTACTTGGTAAGTTTCCATACCAAAACTCAATCCAATTAAGTCCGTAGCGTCTACCAATTTCGCCATATCCCCATCTTTTTTTTTATTTGAATCTGATTATAATAGAATGCTTTTTTTTTCATTTCTATTATGAGAATTATGCGGGAACTTTTGAATTCATTAAATACATATTATTTTATTAAATATTAAAAACCCCTTTCTCCAATTTTATAGATTTTATTTCATCTATATTGGATACCTTTATTTGTTTGAATCAGAACTAATTCTAATATCTATATATTAACAATTCAATATACACAGATATAGACCACATATCTACTTATCTTCTATGTACCTACTTATCTTCTTTTTTCATACAATTTAGAATACTCGAATGGTCGATTCTTTTTTTTTTTTTGTTTTTGCTTAAAAAAAAAAAGAAAATAAACAATCCATTTATTCATATACAATTTATATAACTAAAACGAATCTAGTGGCTAAAAAAAACCATTCTTTTAATTGAATATAATATAGAATTAGACATTTACTTAGAAATATGGAATTCCTTAATAAATATTTACTAAAATTTATATTTATTCAAATTTACTTTAAGTACTAATAAATAATCTTTTTGAAAGAAATCAATTTAATAATATATATCTAGAATAGTAGATCGAAATAAATTATATTAAATAAATTATATTAATATAATATTAATTATTATCTTGCACTTTATGTTATCAGATAAAATAAATAATAGAAATAATAAAAATTGGGTTTGATTTTCTATATTTTCTTTCTCTATTTTTGATGTTTGTATTAATTTGAATTTTGTTATAAATAACTAAAAATTGATAACTAAGATCCCATTCAATTCTTCTGCATATGTATATTTCGTTTACATTAGCCGGTTTAGCTCAGAGGTTAGAGCATCGCATTTGTAATGCGATGGTCATCGGTTCGAATCCGATAACCGGCTTTTCTCTATTTGTTTTTTACATAATTGATAATATCTTTTTTAGAAATAAAAAATTGGGAGAGTTCGATCTCTGCGGAAGAAATCAAGAAATTAACCTACTTTTTTGTATTCTTTTATATACAATAAATTCGGATATTGATAAAATTCATCTAATTCTTCTTTGTACTATAAAACTTTAGTAGATTTCGCTTCATTTAGAATTCTATAATATTTTTCATTTCGTTTAGTTTTCATTTCGATTTATAAGATTTTTCATTTTAAAAAAGGAGTTTTTATGTCACGTTACAGAGGACCTCGTTTCAAAAAAATACGTCGTCTAGGATATTTACCAGGACTTACTAGTAAAAGGCCAACAGTCAAAAACGAATTTCGAAATCAATTGCGCTTCAGTAAAAAATCTCAATATCGTATTCGTTTAGAAGAAAAACAAAAATTGCGTTTTCATTATGGTCTTACAGAACGACAATTGCTTAAATACGTTCGTATCTCCGGAAAAGCTAAAGGATCAACTGGTCAGGTTTTATTACAACTACTTGAAATGCGCTTGGATAACATACTTTTTCGATTGGGTATGGCTGCGACTATTCCTCAAGCCCGCCAATTTATAAACCATAGACATGTTTTAGTTAATGGTCGTATAGTGGATATACCAAGTTATCGTTGTAAACCTCAAGATATTATTACAGCAAAGGATGAACAAAAATCTAAAACTCTTATTCAAAATTATTTTGATTCAGCCCCCCATGAGAAATTGCCAAATCATTTGACTGTTCACCCTTTCCAATATAAAGGTTTAATTAATCAAATAATAGATAATAAATGGGTTGGTTTGAAAATAAATGAATTACTGGTTGTAGAATATTATTCTCGTCAAACTTAAACTTAACTAAAATAACAAGAGTTTTTTTTACAAGGATTTTCTGCTATTCATATATCATAGACATGGATATGCGAAAATTTTTATTCCTTGCCCACCCGTTATCCACTATTTTTTGTATTACCGAAAAATGAGGAATATAAAGTTGTCCATATCAACAAACAAATTTGAAATATGAAATAATGGTATGCATTGGGATGAGTAATATTGATGAATTTGGTAAAGATTCGGAAAGAGAGGGATTCGAACCCCCGGTAAACAAAAAGCCTACATAGCAGTTCCAATGCTACGCCTTGAACCACTCGGCCATCTCTCCTATATAATGATGCCCAGAAACCGGTTGAATGTTGAATAGTGAATCAATCCTATTTTTCATAAATGCATAAAACCTATTCAAACTATAAAAATACAAAGTAAAATTAAAAAAAAACCTCCTACAAGGTCTTAGGATAAACAAATTTGATTGATGAGTTCATTTTTACGTTATTTCGCACTGTATTATAATTATACAATTCCTTTATTTGTGGGATTGATTTCTCACACCATGATTAATTAAATTATAGAATGGATTTCTACCTATGCCTAGATCTCGGATAAATGAAAATTTTATAGATAAGACCTTTTCAATTGTAGCCAATATCTTATTACGAATAATTCCGACAACTTCAGGAGAAAAAAGGGCATTCACTTATTACAGAGATGGTGTGATTTGATTCCATTTTTTTTGACCGATTTCGGTCAAAAAAAAATGGAATGGAAAAACCCCACGCGTGTTGAAGGTGAAATTTGTAAATAAAAGGATTAATTCCTTCTGTCGTGTATCCTCGATTAATGAAGCCTTATATGCTTGAATTTTAGGTTTCTAGTATTAAGCGAAAGGTTATACCTATACTTATGGGGTTAGGTCAACCCCAAATTACTAGTACTGATAGGCAACATTGGGAAAGAAGCACTACGCTTGGGAATCAAGGACACGAAAACTTTGTATCTATCTATATCCATGGCTTATCGAGATTGGGACTAACAGGAATGGTTGGGACAATAAATATCCATCTCGTTCATATTTTGGATACCCATAGAACCATCGAAGATTATTGAGGTGACTAATTCCAGGAAATTAAGCAGCGTAGAGGACAAAGAAATTGTTGAAGTTCTTATTTTTTTTTATCAAGTACCTACATACTTAATGTTAAGAAATAATTTTTGACAGGAAGGTTGGCTAGAGATTTATTGTAAAAACACTAGCTCTGTTCAGTTGAGAATGAGAATACTGGAATATTTTTTGATTTGATGGATTTTTCTCATTACACACATAAGGGGGGAGCCGTATGAGATGAAAATCTCACGTACAGTTCTGGAGCGGAGATTCTTTGAACCGAATGACGACCGTAACGGATGTCAGCTCAATCTGAAGGAAATTATGCAGAAGCTTTACAGAATTATTATGAGGCTATGCGACTGGAAATTGATCCCTATGATCGAAGTTATATACTTTATAACATAGGCCTTATTCACACAAGTAACGGAGAACATACTAAAGCTTTGGAATATTATTTTCGGGCGCTCGAACGAAACCCATTTTTACCCCAAGCTTTTAATAATATGGCCGTGATCTGTCATTACGTGCGACTATCTCCACTATAGAAAGAAAAAAGAAAAGAACAAGCAAATCCACAAATTTTAATATAAGAAATATAGAAATATAAATAATTATAAATAAGAAAGGCTTTCTACATATATATATCGTTCAAAACAACGATTTTTATCAGCTGTAGCAAAGAAACTTCATAGAAGTAAAAATATGAAGAAATCGATATGTCTAGATACCCTCTTTTTCTATGGATAAAAGATCTAATTGATAAAGGAAGCATCGTAAGGATCAATTAACACGGTTTTCAATCGATATAATAAAAACTGCTTCCTTATCTCATGATAAATAAAGAAGTCAGGAATCCACTTATGTAATAAAAAGGATCCCCTGGTATTTTGAGCAGCGGTGTAGTATCAAATCCCAAAGATAGAAAGTATTTTCTCTTTACTTATAAGAACTTATAAGATAAGAAAGAAAAAACTTTTACCAAGATTCTATAGAAATGAATCTATCATATATTTTTGTATATGATATATAAAATCGAGATAGTTACCTTTCAGAAAATTAGAATTAGGGCGTTAATGCCAATGCTTGATTCCCTTTTCTGAAGGTAGGAGAAAAGATAAAACTAAAAAAAAAGATGAAATTCTTTGAAATTCTTTATTTATTAGTAAAAATGAAAGTTTGAAACTCATATTAATAATTTCTTTTTTTCTTTTAGTTAACTTCAAGATAATAGAACAAAAAAAGAATTGACTACTGAGCCGTATGAGTCAGGAAATTCTCAAGTACGGTTCTAAGGAAAGGAATTGACTCACCTATTTCGACCGAGGAGAACAGGCCATTCGGCAGGGAGACTCAGAAGTTGCGGAGTCTTGGTTTAATCAAGCCGCTGAATATTGGAAACAAGCTATAGCTCTCACCCCCGGTAATTATATTGCAGCACAGAATTGGTTGAAGATCACAGGGCGTTTTGAATAAGAACACTCTGTTTCTTTTTTTTCTTATATATTTATCTATCTATATAAAGATATAGATAGATAAATATATATTGTTATAAATTCTTGTTTCTTGTCCCTATCAAATTCAAAAATCATTTCTATAGGAACGACCAATCACATAATTTAAATATATCCCTTCTAATTTTGTTCGATTTTGTCTAGTATTTCATAGAAATAAACGAGATGTGGATACAGTAGATAATTTTCTCCTTTTTTCTGTTATTTAAACTAATATTCAATCAAATTAAGAAAAGAGACCTTCAAAAAAAGAAATAAAATATAGGTATATTGCCTAATAATGAATGCTAATGCCTGCTCAATTTGAAATAGAGTACATACTTATACTTTATCTAAAAAAAAAAATAAAATCTAAGGAATAGAATTAGAATAAAATCTGAATACATTTGATTAGGCTGCACGAAAAATTATTGAACTTCCATTCAGAGTTCCCAAAAAGGTCTTAGAAGATTAAAATAGGTCCGTTGAGCGCCTCACTCTTATGTCATAATAGATTCGAACACTTGCCCCGAATTGACTTCGAGATCATAATTGTTCTAGTGAAAAACTAAAGAAATGAAATTTACTAAGATATCCAATACATGAGAGATAGGAGAGAACAAAACTCAATAGAAACATCTCTAATAAGTTCACTAATTCTGTTTTATGTTGGCAGGTCTCTTTGTATGTGTTGTCTGGAAAGAGGAGGACTCAATGATTATTCGTTCACCGGAACCAGAAGTTAAAATTTTGGTAGATAGGGATCCTATAAAAACTTCTTTTGAGGAATGGGCAAAACCTGGTCATTTCTCAAGAACAATAGCTAAGGGACCAGATACTACTACTTGGATCTGGAACCTACATGCTGACGCTCATGATTTTGATAGCCATACTAATGATTTAGAGGAGATTTCCCGAAAAGTTTTTAGTGCGCATTTTGGCCAACTCTCTATCATCTTTCTTTGGCTGAGTGGCATGTATTTTCATGGTGCTCGTTTTTCCAATTATGAGGCATGGTTAAGTGATCCTACTCACATTAGGCCTAGTGCTCAGGTGGTTTGGCCAATAGTGGGTCAAGAAATATTGAATGGTGATGTAGGGGGGGGGTTCCGAGGAATACAAATAACCTCTGGTTTTTTTCAGATTTGGAGAGCATCTGGAATAACTAATGAATTACAACTCTATTGTACTGCAATTGGTGCATTGGTCTTTGCAGCCTTAATGCTTTTTGCTGGTTGGTTTCATTATCACAAAGCTGCTCCAAAATTGGCTTGGTTCCAAGATGTAGAATCTATGTTGAATCACCATTTGACAGGGCTCCTAGGGTTGGGGTCTCTTTCTTGGGCAGGACATCAAATACATGTATCTTTACCGATTAACCAATTTCTAAATGCTGCAGTAGATCCCAAAGAGATACCACTTCCTCATGAATTTATCCTAAATCGGGATCTTTTGGCTCAACTTTATCCGAGTTTTTCCGAGGGAGCAACCCCATTTTTTACCTTGAATTGGTCAAAATACGGAGAATTTCTTACTTTTCGTGGAGGATTAGATCCAGTAACTGGAGGTTTATGGCTGACCGATATTATACACCATCATTTAGCTATTGCAATTCTTTTCTTGATAGCGGGTCACATGTATAGGACCAACTGGGGTATTGGTCACAATATAAAAGACATTTTAGAGGCACATAAAGGTCCATTTACAGGCCAGGGTCATAAAGGTATATATGAGATTCTAACAACGTCATGGCATGCTCAATTATCTATTAATCTAGCTATGTTAGGCTCTTTGACCATTGTTGTAGCTCACCATATGTATTCTATGCCTCCTTATCCATACCTAGCTACTGACTATGGTACACAACTGTCATTGTTTACACATCACATGTGGATTGGTGGATTTCTCATAGTCGGTGCTGCTGCGCATGCAGCGATTTTTATGGTAAGAGATTATGATCCGACTATTCGATACAACGATCTATTAGATCGTGTCCTTAGACATCGTGATTCAATCATATCACATCTTAACTGGGTATGTATCTTTTTAGGTTTTCACAGTTTTGGTTTGTATATTCATAATGATACCATGAGCGCATTAGGGCGCCCTCAAGATATGTTTTCAGATACTGCTATACAATTACAGCCGATCTTTGCTCAATGGATACAAAATACCCACGCTTTAGCACCTGGCACAACAGCCCCAGGTGCAGCAACAAGTACCAGTTTGACTTGGGGAGGTGAAAATTTAGTAGCAGTGGGCGGTAAAGTTGCTTTGTTACCTATTCCTTTAGGAACTGCGGATTTTTTGGTCCATCATATTCATGCATTTACAATTCATGTAACAGTATTGATACTCTTAAAGGGTGTTCTATTTGCTCGTAGTTCACGATTGATACCGGATAAAGCAAATCTAGGTTTTCGTTTCCCTTGTGATGGACCTGGAAGAGGGGGGACATGCCAAGTATCCGCTTGGGATCATGTCTTCTTAGGACTATTTTGGATGTACAATTCAATTTCCGTAGTTATATTCCATTTCAGTTGGAAAATGCAGTCAGATGTTTGGGGTAGTATAAGTGATCAAGGGATAGTAACTCATATCACAGGAGGAAATTTTGCGCAGAGTTCCATTACCATTAATGGGTGGCTTCGTGATTTCTTATGGGCGCAGGCATCCCAGGTAATTCAGTCTTATGGTTCTTCATTATCTGCATATGGTCTTTTTTTCTTGGGTGCACATTTTGTATGGGCTTTTAGTTTAATGTTTCTATTCAGCGGGCGTGGTTATTGGCAAGAACTTATTGAATCCATTGTTTGGGCTCATAATAAATTAAAAGTTGCTCCTGCTACTCAGCCCAGAGCCTTGAGCATTGTACAAGGACGTGCTGTAGGAGTAACACATTACCTTCTAGGTGGAATTGCCACAACATGGGCATTCTTCTTAGCAAGAATTATTGCAGTAGGATAATAGCTAGGAGGATTTGAAAATCATTATGGCATTAAGATTTCCAAGCTTTAGTCAAGGCTTAGCTCAAGACCCCACTACTCGTCGTATTTGGTTTGGTATTGCTACCGCACATGACTTCGAAAGTCATGATGATATTACTGAGGAACGTCTTTATCAGAATATTTTTGCTTCTCATTTCGGGCAATTAGCAATCATTTTTCTGTGGACTTCCGGGAATCTCTTTCATGTAGCTTGGCAAGGTAATTTTGAGACATGGGTACAGGATCCTTTACATGTAAGACCTATTGCTCATGCAATTTGGGATCCTCATTTTGGTCAACCAGCTGTAGAAGCTTTTACTCGAGGGGGTGCTCTAGGTCCTGTTAATATAGCCTATTCTGGTGTTTATCAGTGGTGGTATACAATCGGTTTACGTACTAATGGGGATCTTTATACTGGAGCTATTTTTCTATTAATACTTTCTATTATATCTTTAATAGCAGGTTGGTTACACCTACAACCAAAATGGAAACCGAGTGTTTCGTGGTTTAAAAATGCCGAATCCCGCCTCAATCATCATTTGTCAGGACTATTCGGAGTAAGTTCCTTGGCTTGGACAGGGCATTTAGTTCATGTTGCTATTCCGGGGTCCAGGGGGGAATCCGTTCGATGGAACAATTTATTAGATATCTTGCCGCACCCCGAGGGATTAGGTCCATTTTTTACAGGTCAGTGGAATCTTTATGCTCAAAACCCAGATTCCAATAATCATATATTTGGTACCCCTCAAGGAGCAGGAACTGCTATTCTAACACTTCTCGGAGGATTTCATCCGCAAACTCAAAGTTTATGGTTAACTGATATTGCACACCATCATTTGGCTATTGCGTTTATTTTTCTAGTTGCTGGCCATATGTATAGAACTAATTTCGGGATTGGTCACAGTATTAAAGATCTTTTAGAAGCACATACTCCTCCGGGGGGTAGATTGGGGCGTGGGCATAAGGGTCTTTATGATACAATCAATAATTCAATTCATTTTCAATTAGGTCTTGCTCTAGCCTCTTTAGGGGTTATTACTTCCTTGGTAGCACAACACATGTACTCTTTACCTGCTTATGCGTTTATAGCGCAAGACTTTACTACTCAAGCTGCCTTATATACTCATCATCAATATATAGCAGGCTTCATTATGACAGGGGCTTTTGCTCATGGAGCTATCTTTTTTATTAGAGATTATAATCCAGAGCAGAATCAAGATAATGTCTTGGCAAGAATGTTAGACCATAAAGAAGCTATCATATCCCACTTAAGTTGGGCTAGCCTCTTTCTGGGGTTCCATACTCTGGGACTTTATGTCCATAACGATGTCATGCTTGCTTTTGGTACTCCGGAGAAACAAATTTTGATTGAACCTATATTTGCCCAATGGATACAATCTGCTCATGGTAAAACTTCCTATGGGTTCGATATACTTTTATCTTCAACGAACAGTCCGGCGTTCAATGCGGGACGAAGCATATGGTTGCCTGGTTGGTTAAACGCTGTAAATGAGAATAGTAATTCTCTATTCTTAACAATAGGGCCTGGAGACTTCTTGGTTCATCATGCTATTGCTCTTGGTTTACATACAACTACTTTGATTTTAGTAAAAGGTGCTTTGGATGCGCGTGGTTCTAAGTTAATGCCTGATAAAAAAGATTTTGGTTATAGTTTTCCTTGTGATGGCCCGGGACGAGGCGGAACTTGTGATATTTCCGCTTGGGACGCATTTTATTTGGCAGTTTTCTGGATGTTAAATACCATTGGATGGGTTACTTTTTATTGGCATTGGAAACACATTACACTATGGCAGGGTAATATTTCACAGTTTAATGAATCTTCTACCTATTTGATGGGATGGTTAAGAGATTATCTATGGTTGAACTCTTCACAACTTATCAATGGATATAACCCTTTTGGTATGAATAGTTTATCAGTCTGGGCATGGATGTTCTTGTTTGGACATCTTGTTTGGGCTACTGGATTTATGTTCTTAATTTCTTGGCGCGGATATTGGCAGGAATTGATTGAAACTTTGGCATGGGCTCATGAACGTACACCTTTGGCTAATTTGATTCGATGGAGAGATAAACCAGTGGCTCTTTCCATTGTGCAAGCAAGATTGGTTGGACTAGCCCACTTTTCCGTAGGTTATATATTTACTTATGCAGCCTTCTTAATTGCCTCTACATCGGGCAAATTCGGTTAATTGAATTCTTTATTATATATATCTGGCAAGAATCTCATTTCCTTCTATAGGGAAGAGAAGCCACTTATACATCTAGGATCCGACTTCTATCATTGATGCTAATAGCAAATTAACCATTATGGCAAGGAAAAGTGTTATTCAGAGGGAAAAGAAGAGACAAAAATTGGAACAGAAATATCATTTGATTCGCCGATCCTCAAAAAAAGAAATAAGCAAAGTTCCGTCGTTAAGTGAGAAATGGGAAATTCATGGAAAATTAGAATCACTACCGCGTAATAGTGCACCTATACGTCTTCATCGACGTTGTTTTTCGACCGGAAGACCGAGAGCTAATTATCGAGACTTTGGATTATCTGGACACATACTTCGGGAAATGGTTCATGCATGTTTCTTGCCGGGTGCAACAAGATCCAGTTGGTAAGGATTTCCAATTATCTTCATTTTTTTCATTTTATTATCAGCGATCATAGGAGGGTCCCTTTACCGTTATGTATAAATGGTTTATTCTATTTATATAGATATGGTAAAGGGACGCATTCCATCTTTGTTTTTGTTCATTAGTTATCAATTCTTTTCTTTATCGCGGAGTAGAGCAACTTGGTAGCTCGCAAGGCTCATAACCTTGAGGTTACGGGTTCAAATCCCGTCTCCGCAACTTTTTGAATTTGATAAAAAAACAAGGTTTCAAGAAGAAGGGCATTATACGCAGTAAATTCTATGGCATTTTTCATACTATGACTATTAAATACATAGGGCGGATAGCGGGAATCGAACCCGCGTCTTCTCCTTGGCAAAGAGAAATTTTACCATTCGACTATATCCGCGTTTTCATTGTACTTGATATGCGATTCTATTTATACAGAGATGGGCCTGATATTCTATATAGGGATATAGGGATAATGAAAAAGAAATTTAGATAATAGATATTGTCTCCCAAATAAAATATTTTCTATTACTATTCATTTTTATCAAGAATTCCCATTTCTATTATTACATTTCTATTATTATATATGGTTTTTTTCTATATATCTATATAATTGAATTGAAATTATCATTCTATCGAATATTTTGATTTACTTTTTTCTTAAAAAAGTAAGTTCCTATTAATAAAAAATTATATTTATCTATATAGAGATACAGATAGATATTCTATATTATTAAATACTAGACGACGTATAAATAGATTTATAGTATTTCATTTGAATATTCTATTCATATCATATTAATATGAATAGAATATTCAAATGAAATTCAAATTTTTATAGTTCATTTTTTCTATTTTATTTCTTTTAGTTTCACAATGTACCACCATATAAGTATAAGATATAAGATTTTTCCAATAGAAGAAGTTTACTCCCCCTTAGAATGTAATGTGTTATAGTTTTCTTTTTTTTTTTTAGGAACTGATCTATTCCCTTTATGGCTGACAATCCGAAAGAATTCTGAGGGAGGGGTCATTTCATTTTTAATCTAGAATAAAAAGAACTTCAAGAAATGAGAGAATTAAGAATACCCACTAGAAACACTAATCCAATCCATAATGATGTACCGGAAAATAGAACATTTTTGTTATTTGACCAACCTTCAGGAGAAGCAAATACAACAGGTACACTAATCAATAAAATAAATGAAATAGCAATTAATGCAAAAACAGCTAATTGGAAAGCAATAGTCATGTTTCTAATCCTCCAATTTACCAACAAAAGAACTTTACCATTTGATCCCTCAACCCCTGGATGCCTTTCTTAATATTCATTGAAAAAAAAATTTGTAAATGGAAAAACGCAGAAGGGTTTTATCATGAATTCATTGATTTTGTTTATTATCAACCCTTTTGAGGCTTGGATCGAGGATAGTTTTTTTACTTCACAAAAAGGCATGCTGGATTTTGTACCTATATACATACCGATAGAAAACTAAACCAATAAATTCACATTGAATATCTTTCCTATGGGTCGATAAAAGGGTATCAATTCAAATACTCATGGTCTACTCAGTGGAATAAAGATAAAAAAATATATATATTAGCTTTTGGAGAGATGGCTGAGTGGTTGATAGCCCCGGTCTTGAAAACCGGTATAGTTTGAAACAAAGAATTATCGAGGGTTCGAATCCCTCTCTCTCCTTTTTCTCGATGAATAGATTTGTTTATTTTCTTAGTTTCTATCGAATCTTTTTTTCGGACTGGGCTATATATCCTCAACATCCCGAAAAAAAGATTCGATAGAAACTAAGAAAATAGGAAAATAAATTCTTCTTTACGACTCGCTCTACTCAACCAAATATTTATAGTAAAAAAAAGGGATTTCTACTTCATTGGATCTCACGTCTCAATTAAGAGGAGTCATGGAAAGAACAGGTTCAAAATCGCGATCAATTCCTTTTTCAAATCCTGCGGCAGCTGCGCGAGCTCTTCCCGCGTGCCATAAATGGCCTACAAATAGAAAGAATCCTAGAACAAAATGAGAAGTAGCTAACCAACTTCTAGGAGAAACATAATTGACTGCATTAATCTCTGTAGCTACGCCACCCACGGAATTTAATGAACCTAAAGGAGCATGAGTCATATATTCCGCAGAACGACGTTCTTGCCAAGGCTGTATATCTTTTTTCAGTCTACTCAAGTCTAAACCATTAGGACCCCTTAGAGGTTCTAACCAAGGAGCACGCAAATCCCAAAAACGCATAGTTTCTCCGCCAAAAATAACTTCTCCAGTCGGGGAACGCATTAGATATTTACCTAAACCTGTAGGTCCTTGAGCAGATCCTACATTAGCCCCAAGACGTTGGTCTCTAACTAGAAAAGTAAATGCTTGAGCTTGAGAAGCTTCTGGACCAGTGGGCCCATAAAACTCACTAGGATAAGCGGTATTATTAAACCAGACAAAGCAACAAGCAATAAAACCAAAAACAGATAAAGCACCTAAACTATAAGATAAGTAAGCTTCTCCAGACCATACAAGTGCACGCCGAGCCCATGCAAAGGGTTTGGTTAAGATATGCCAGATTCCACCAAGTATACAAATGGAACCCAACCATACATGCCCTCCAATAATATCTTCCAAATCGTCCACACTAACAATCCACCCTTCGCCCCCAAAAGGCGATTTTAATAAATATCCAAATAGAATACTTGGACTAAGGGTCAAATTGGTTATTTTTCTTACATCTCCCCCCCCCGGAGCCCATGTATCATATATACCTCCAAAATAAAGAGCCTTGAATACTAGAAGAAAAGCACCTATACCTAACAAGATTAAGTGAATACCCAAAATTGTAGTCATTTTATTTCTATCTTTCCATACATAACCGAAGAACGGAAAAGATTCTTCAAGAGTCTCAGGTCCCAGAAGTGCATGATAAATACCGCCAAAGCCCAATACTGCAGAGGAAATTAAGTGAAGTACTCCAGACACAAAGTATGGAAAAGTGTCTATAACTTCCCCCCCAGGACCTACTCCCCAACCTAGAGTAGCTAGGTGGGGAAGCAAAATTAAACCTTGTTCATACATGGGCTTCTCGGGTACGAAATGAGCCACTTCAAAAAGGTTCATTGCTCCGGCCCAGAATACTATTAATCCAGCATGGGCTACATGGGCCCCTAATAGTTTACCAGATAAATTGATAAGTCGGGCATTCCCGGCCCACCAAGCGAAACCGGTAGTTTCCTGGTCACGACCAGTTAAAGCTAAAGTTCCATTAAAGAGCGTTTCCACGTGGTAGAACCTCCTCAGGGAATATAAGGTTTTCATGAGGCTGATCTTGAGCTGCCATCCACGCACGAATACCTTCGTTTAAGAGAATATTTTTTGTGTAGAAAGTCTCAAATTCAGGATCTTCCGCTGCGCGGATTTCTTGAGAAACGAAGTCATAAGCACGTAGGTTCAGGGCCAAACCGACTACCCCAAGAGCACTCATCCATAAACCAGTTACTGGTACAAATAACATAAAGAAATGTAACCAACGTTTATTGGAAAAAGCAACCCCAAAGATTTGGGACCAAAAGCGATTAGCAGTAACCATTGAATAAGTTTCTTCAGCTTGGGTTGGGTTAAAAGCACGGAATGTATTTGCGCCATCACCATCTTCAAATAAAGTATTTTCTACGGTTGCACCATGAATAGCGCATAGTAGTGCAGCGCCCAATACACCAGCAACTCCCATCATATGAAATGGGTTTAATGTCCAATTATGAAATCCTTGGAAAAAGAGGATGAATCGAAATATAGCTGCTACACCAAAACTTGGAGCAAAGAACCAACCAGACTGACCCAGTGGATAAATAAGGAATACAGAAACAAAAACAGCAATTGGACCTGAGAATGCGATTGCATTATAAGGTCGCAATTGAACAGATCGAGCAAGTTCAAATTGACGTAACATGAAACCTATTAATCCGAAAGCACCGTGGAGAGCAACAAAAGTCCACAGACCGCCTAACTGACACCAACGGGTAAAATCTCCCTGTGCTTCAGGACCCCACAGTAACAACAAAGAGTGTGCTAAACTATTAGCGGGAGTGGAAACTGCAGCGGTTAAGAAGTTGCAGCCTTCTAAATAAGAACTTGCCAAGCCGTGAGTATACCATGAAGTTACAAAGGTCGTACCTGTAAACCAACCCCCCAAGGCGAAATAGGCGCAAGGAAAGAGTAATAGACCGGACCAACCCACAAAAACGAAACGGTCCCTCCGCAACCAGTCATCCATAATATCAAATAAATCATTTTCATCTTTGGTAAATTTACCAAGAGCTATAGTCATAGCGATCCTCCTATTCAACTACTTCAACCATTTCCCAACACCTCATAGAGCATTTTCAGAGATGGGACGGACCTTGATCATTTATCTCTATTCATTTCTCTCTCTATATATATATAGAATATATAAGTATACTTTCCCTTGTTTTCTAATCGGTTTCGAATAAAAAATCATTTATGGGTCTATTGATATCTAGGGCAAATCCATGAACTCGATGTGGTTATTCCTTATCTATTCTTAAAAATCTTCCAAGTCATCAATCATAAAATCTGCTATGACTCCAAAATCCGATAGAAATTTTTTTTTCAGAACTGTTCAAGAAACAAATGATCCCCTGTTTCACTTCTTATACCTAGCGGATCTTCAGACATATTTCTCTCCTTTCATCAAAGAAACTTATTCTTGAAGTTTGGTTGTGAATTGACTTCTATTTTGTCTAGGAAACTACTGTAGGATCATAGGTTTTCTAAATTTCTATTTCATTTACAGTTTTTTCTTTAGTATTTCATTTTTTTTTATAAATACTATAATAAAAAGAAAAAACTGTAAATGAAAGTTTTTGTCTCATATATATGAATTGCTGGAAAAATATCGTACACATCGATATGAAAAGAAACTATTTGATATGTGAAGACATAATTTAATGTATTTTTCTATTATTTCTATAAGATTCTATCTAATCTTATAGAAATAATAGAAATTTATGGAAAAAAATATGTTTCATTTTAATTTTAAAAAAACTTGTTTGGTGGAACTTGAAATTCGTATTAAGGCCCTTCTGAGTAAAGAAAAGGCATAACCTTTTTTCTTAGTTCAGAAACAAGAAGATTTCATTGGAAATATTCAGAGATTCTTAGGGAGTCTAAACGAAAAAAGTCTTAAAAAGAAAAAAAATTGTTCGAATTGAATCTTTATCAAATTTGAATATCAGAATAGTAGATATAAATATAATTCAACGGGTTAGGTCCACTTACTTTTTTTTATTTTTCCATTATTGAATTTTACACTTTTTCTTTTTTATTACAAATAGAAACTTTTTCAAAATATCAAGAATCTTTTTATTCTTCCTTCAAATAGAAAGACTATTGCTTTTGAAAAAAAAAGTAAAAAGCCCCTTATCGGATTTGAACCGATGACTTACGCCTTACCATGGCGTTACTCTACCACTGAGTTAAAAGGGCCCTTTTTCTTTCTTTCAATTTCTAAATA
>NW_028197056.1:15000-30000 GCF_037176805.1 Vigna unguiculata | reverse complement strand
AATATTCTTTTCTTTTCATAGTTTAAAATCAATGAAAAGATTTTTTATGTTAAATATTTGGATTCGTAAAAAGACAGAATTTCAAATTTTAGGTTCTATAGAGGAAAAAACAAAAAAAAGTCCGAAAAAAAAAGAGGAGGAAGCAAAAAAGGAAAATGCAGAAAGAAAACGTATAGAAATAGCAGAAGCCTGGGATAGCATTATATTTGCTCAAGTAATAAGAGGTGTTTTATTAATAACCCAATGCTTTATTAGGAAATATATTCTATTACCTTCATTTATAATAATTAAAAATACAATTCGTATACTATTTTTTCAAATTCCAGAATGGTCTGAAGATTATATGGATTGGAAGAGAGAAATATATATTAAATGCACGTATAACGGCGTTCAATTATCCGAAAGAGAGTTTCCGCAAAAATGGCTAACAGATGGGATTCAGATAAAAATATTATTTCCTTTTCGTCTAAAACCTTGGCATAAATCTAAAATACGATGTAATGAAAACAAAAAAAATTCAAAGAAAAAAAAGAACTTTTGTTTTTTAACAGTTTGGGGGATGGAAGTTGAATTGCCTTTTTCTAGTTCCACGAAAAATCCACTTTCCTTTTTCGACCCCATTTTAAAAGAACTAAAAAAAAAAAAGAAAAAATTTGAATTTTTCACTTTTCTAGTTCTAAAAGTTTTAAGTGAAAAATTCAAACTGTTTCTAAATATCGTAATAGAAAAAGCAAAAGGGATCATCCAAAGTATTCTTGAAATTATTAGAAAAAGTATAGTATTCCTCACGAAAAAAAAACAAGAATTTTTAAATTTAAAATATTTTTTTATTAAAAGGAAACCCCCAAAACTCGATGAATTGAGCGAAAACAAAAAATATTCAACAATTTGGAAGAATAATTCAATGATTTCTGAAGCAACCATTTCAATTCAATCGATAAAGTCGACAAATTTTTCATTGAAAAATAAATCTATAAAGGATCTCAATACTAAGAGAAAAGTAGTTATTAAAAAAATAGAAAAAATGAAAAAAGAAGAAAAGAAAAGAGGACTTGGAATTCGCGAGACAAATATTCATTCGAAGAAAAAAATTTATGATAGTAAAAGGATAGAATTCGAAAAAAAAATTTTGCAGATATTCCAAAGAAGAAATATTAGCTTAACTAAAAAATCACATTCTTTTTTTCAATTTTTGATGAAAAAAATATACATAGATATCTTTCTATATATCATTTGTATTCCGAAAATCCAGCTACAACTTTTTCTTGAATCAACAAAAAAATTTTTAAATAAATGGCTTTACGATAATGAACCAAATACAGAAAGAAGTTATAAAACAAATCAAAGTATAATTCCCTTTCTTTTAAAATTACACAAATATTTTAATAATAAGAATAAGAATGCGAATTCACATAATTATTTTGATGTCTCCTTTTTGTCACAACCATATGTATTTTTAAATTTGTTACAAACCCGAATTATTAACATAAACATATATAAGTTAAGACTTCTTTTTCAATATAATAAAAATTTTTTTTTTCTGAAAAATGAAATAAAGGATTCTTTTTTTGGAGCACAAGGAATAGTTCATTCTAAAAGAAAACAAAATAACCTGCTCAATTCTGAACTAAATCAATGGACAAATTGGTTAAAGAATAATTATTATCAATATAACTTATCTAACAGTAGCTGGTCAAAATTAGTATCACAAAAATGGAGAAATAGAATCACTAAATGTGGTGTAACTCAAAATAAAAATTTAACCAAATGGGATTCATATGGAAAAAGCCCATTAATTCTTTACAAAGAACAACAAGGAATCCCATTAAAAAAAAAAATTAGAAAACAATATAAATACGATCTTTTATCCTATAATTTTATGAATTATGCAAATAAGAAAGACTCATATATTTATCGATATAGATCCCTATTTCAATCAAATAAAAACACAATGATTTCTTCTAATTACAATACATATAAAAAAGACTTATTTGATAGAATAAGTAATATTTTTATCAAGAATTATATAGCAGAAGATACTATTATTATAAATCCGGATAGAAAATATTTGGATTGGACGGGAATCAATAGAAAAATACTAAATCGTTCCATATGCAATCCGGAATTTTGGTTCTTTTCCAAATTTGTGATATTTTATAATACATTTAGGGGTAACTCGCAAATTATACCAATAAAATTACTTTATTTACATTCTCTTTTTTTACATTCTAAAGGAAATAAAAATGTTAGTGAAAAGAATATTACTAGAAAGAAAAAAAAAATAGATGTTTTTAGAACATCGAAAAAAAAACCCAAGAACAATATGGAGGCAGAACTTCAATTCTTAGTAAGAAATTTTTTGAATTTCCATTTAAACTGGAAAAATTTCTTAGGTCAAAAAATATTTAACAATGTAAAAGTATATTGTCTCCTTATTAGATTGACAAATTTAAGAAAAATTACTATAGCCTCTATTCAAAGAGGAGAACTAGGTCTAGATATTATGATGATTCAAAAACAGACGAATTTAACTCTTTCAGGCTTAAGGAAAAAGAAAAATAATAAATTTAGGAAAAAAGAACTATTTGTTATCGAACCAGTTCGCCTGTCTAGAAAAAATAATAAACAATTTTTTAAGTATAAAATGATGGGTTTTTCATTAATTCATAAGAATAAACGCAAAATTTATAAAAAATACTCAGAAAAAATTCATGTTAATAAGAAATTTTTTGATAAATACATTACAAGAACAAAAGATCAAAAGATAACAGAAAACAAAGAAAACGAGAAATTTAATTTACTTGTTCCTGAAAACATTTTATCTGCTAGACGTCGTAGAGAGTTGAGAATTAGAATTTGTTTAGATCCAAATAATATAAATAGTATGCATAGAAACACAATATTTTATAATGAAAATAAAGTCCAAAATTGTTTTAAAGTTTTGACTAAAAAAAGAAATGAGAAAGAGAAAAAAAAACTAATGAATTTCAAAATTTTTCTTTGGCCAAAATATCGATTAGAAGATTTAGCTTGTATAAATCGTTATTGGTTTAATACCCATAATGGAAGCCGTTTCAGTATAGTAAGGATACATATGTATCCGCGTGTGAAAATTCGTTAATCTAATTTTGTTTTCTATTTAGCATATGTATCTATCTATAGATAGATACATAGGTTAAACAAATACACGTATTTTGGTATGGCATTGATTTTAATTCAATGATGTATACATAAAAAAAAAGCATTAACAAAATTATCTTTTTTTATCTAATGTAATGTATACAATTCTTTTTTATATATCAAACTAGTCTCCTTTATACTATATCTATTTAAATTCTCTATTTCAATTGGATTGATTTCAGTTATCAAAAAAATTAGATTTCGGATTTCTATCAAAAAATTAAAAATGAGTGTCATTCTAATTACTGATCAATAAAAATATCTATAAAAATCGAGGAGAAGGAAAAACTTTTATTTTTTTATGGTAAAAAAGTCATTTATACCTGTTATTTCACAAGAAAAAAAAGGAAAAAAACCGGGATTGGTTGAATTTCAAATATTCAAATTTACCAATAGAATACGAAGACTTACTTCACATTTTGAATTGCACCGAAAAGACTACTCATCCCAAACAGGTTTACGTAAAATTTTGGGAAAACGGCAAAGATTACTGTCTTATTTGTCAAAGAAAGATGGAATACGGTATAAAAAATTAATCAATCAGTTTAATATTCGGCAGTCACAAATTCGTTAAATTGAAGAGTAATTTTCAATTATTCGATTTATTAGATCTTGAATTTGGATGAACTTTTTTTTTAAGCGATTCATAAAAGAATAAATCGAGCAAAAACCTATGAATATCTCAACGAAAAGAAAGGACTTCATGATAGTCAATATGGGGCCTCACCACCCATCAATGCACGGTGTTCTTAGACTTATTGTTACTCTAGATGGTGAGGATGTTATTGATTGTGAACCGATATTGGGTTATTTACACAGAGGAATGGAAAAAATAGCGGAAAACCGAACAATTATACAATATCTGCCTTATGTAACACGTTGGGACTATTTAGCTACAATGTTCACAGAAGCAATAACTGTAAATGGACCAGAACAGTTGGGAAATATTCAAGTACCTAAAAGAGCCAGCTATATCCGAGTAATAATGTTGGAGTTAAGCCGTATAGCTTCTCACCTACTATGGCTAGGACCTTTTATGGCAGATATTGGTGCACAAACACCTTTTTTCTATATTTTCAGAGAAAGAGAATTAATATATGATCTATTTGAAGCTGCCACAGGTATGAGAATGATGCATAATTTTTTTCGTATCGGAGGGGTAGCGACTGATCTACCTTATGGTTGGATAGATAAATGTTATGATTTCTGCGATTATTTTTTAACAAGTATTGCTGAATATCAAAAACTTATTACGCGAAATCCTATTTTTTTAGAACGGGTTGAGGGCGTCGGTGTTGTTGATGTAAAAGAAGTTATTAATTGGGGTTTATCAGGACCGATGCTTCGGGCTTCCGGAATACAATGGGATCTACGTAAAGTGGATAATTATGAATGTTACGAAGAATTTCATTGGGAAGTTCAATGGCAAAAAGAAGGAGATTCATTAGCTCGTTATTTAGTTCGAATTGGTGAAATGATAGAATCCATAAAAATTATTCAACAGGCTTTGGAAGGACTTCCCGGCGGTCCATATGAAAATTTAGAAATCCGCTGCTTTGATAGAGAAAAAGAGCCAGAATGGAATGAGTTTGAGTATCGATTTATTAGTAAAAAATCGTCTCCGAGTTTTGAATTGCCAAAACAAGAACTTTATGTAAGAGTTGAAGCCCCCAAGGGAGAATTAGGGATTTTTCTAATAGGGGATCAAAATGGTTTTCCTTGGAGATGGAAAATTCATCCGCCCGGTTTTATAAATTTGCAAATTCTTCCTCAATTAGTTAAAAGAATGAAATTGGCCGATATTATGACAATACTAGGTAGCATAGATATTATTATGGGAGAAGTTGATCGTTGAAATGATAATTGATTTAACAGAAATACAAGATATACATTTTTTTTTCAGATTGCAATTTTTGAAAGAGATATATGGAATTCTTTGGGTATTTGTGCCTATTTTTATTTTGATATTAGGAATTACTATAAGTGTACTAGCAATTGTATGGTTAGAAAGAGAAATATCTGCAGGGATACAACAGCGTATTGGACCTGAATACACCGGTCCTTTTGGAGTTCTTCAAGCTCTAGCAGACGGAACAAAATTACTTTTTAAAGAGAATCTTATTCCATCTAGAGGAGATATTCGTTTATTTAGTTTCGGCCCATCTATCTCAGTCATATCCATTATAATAAGCTATTCAGTAATTCCTTTTGGCTATAACTTTGTTTTATCTGATCTGAATATTGGTGTTTTTTTATGGATTGCTATTTCGAGTATTGCCCCCATTGGACTTCTTATGTCAGGATATGGGTCAAATAATAAATATTCCTTTTTGGGTGGTCTACGAGCAGCTGCTCAATCAATTAGTTATGAAATACCATTAACTCTATGTGTGTTATCGATATCTCTATGTGTGCTTCGTTGAGACATAAATTTTTTGATACTATTTCTTATAAGCCTCTCCTTATATTTAAAGTACAAAAAGAATCTATAAAGAATATATATATATTCTTTTCGCATTTGGATTGAATAATTGAATCAGATAGTTATATGAGTGCAATAAAACAGCTTTTTTTGAATATAATTTATAGAATACTCTATTACTTATAGAGAAAGTATGATGATTTCAAATTGCAGTAAAAATATTGAGTCTAATTTTCTATGTATAAGAATAAGGTGAAAAAATCAATGAAATTCTAGAATTAGATTCTATATATTATATTCTATGTATAGAAGTGGTTGTTTTTCCCAAGATTTGTTGATTAGTAATCCTGTCTTGAAGCGGACGCAAAAGACCAACCTTTTTCAAATTTTCAATATCATTTGTATGAATTAGCATACATATATTAACAAAATTAAAAAAAGGCATTAATATAATAAAAAAAATTAATGGATGGCTAGAAACACCAAAATACACAAAAGATTAGTAACGTATATTTCTTTTTTAAATTATCCAATTTATGTATAATATAAAAAGAATACTAATGGGGACTTGAAGTTGGTAGAAAAAATAAGGCAGTACTCCCCCCAATTCCGATCTAGAGTATACTTCCATCCATTGATTGAATAAATAACTATCAGGAACGAAATAATCCTTTAATTTTTTGAAGTCCCCTTTTGCTTGCACAAAAAGGAATAAGATAAGAGGTAAAAGTGATCTCCTTTTTCTTTTTTGTCTTATATACTCCATATTTATGGAGATAATCATAATTTAAAAAAAGAACATCTAATTATTTTTCGGAATCGAAAATGATGTGGGAGTTCTTGATAATTTTAAAAGAGTATTTTATGCAAAAATGAAATTAAGTTATTACTCAACAAATTTAATTTTGAATTTTTTAAAGGATGAGATCAATTCAGAAGTACCTTTTGTATTTTTTATTTATCTAAAGAAATTCAATAAATGTGCAAATGTTTTTATTTTTTAAATAAGTGTGTATTCATTTAAAAATTTTTTTTAGAACAGACAGAATTCCATGGGTCTAATTCAGAACCGTCCGAGAAAATAGAATCTTATCTATCTTAGGGATATATCAAGGGAGAAATAATTGGCCGGGTTCTTATATTTTTTTAAGGCTTTAAAGGAGCCGTATGAGATGAAAATCTCATGTACGGTTCTGTAATAGAGATGGTAACAGTAATGTCATCACCGACTAGGATTATCTAACAGTTTAAGTACAGTTGATATAGTTGATGCACAATCCAAATATGGTTTTTGGGGATGGAATTTGTGGCGGCAACCTATGGGTTTCCTCGTTTTTCTAATCTCTTCCCTAGCAGAATGTGAAAGATTACCTTTTGATTTACCAGAAGCGGAAGAAGAACTAATAGCGGGTTATCAAACCGAATATTCCGGTATCAAATTTGGTTTATTTTATGTTGCTTCCTATTTAAACCTATTCGTTTCTTCCTTATTTGTAACAGTTCTTTATTTTGGTGGTTCAAATTTCTCTATTCCGTACATCTTCGTTTCTAATTTTTTTCAAATAAATAAAACATACGGAGTTTTTGTAACGATAATTGGTATCTTTATTACACTAGTTAAAACTTATTTATTCATATTCGTTTCTATCACAACAAGATGGACTTTGCCTAGGCTACGAATAGATCAATTATTAAATCTTGGGTGGAAGTTTCTTTTACCCATTTCTCTTGGTAATCTATTATTAACAACGTCGTCTCAACTGTTTTCACTGTAAAAAAAATGTGGACCTTCTATATTCAAAATTCAGAACTTGTTTTAAACAAGAGAAAGAAAAAAAATATTCAGAGCTATTCACGATATGTTCCTTATGGTAACTGAATTCATAAATTATAGTGAACAAATAATACGAGCTGCTAGATATATTGGTCAAGGTCTCATGATTACCTTATCTCATGCAAATAGGTTACCCGTAACTATTCAATATCCTTATGAAAAAATAATCTCATCAGAACGTTTTCGCGGTCGAATACATTTTGAATTTGATAAATGCATTGCTTGTGAAGTATGTGTTCGTGTCTGTCCTATAGATCTACCCATTGTTGATTGGAAACTAGAAACTGATATTCGAAAAAAACGGTTGCTTAATTACAGTATTGATTTTGGAATCTGTATATTTTGTGGTAACTGTATTGAGTATTGTCCAACCCAACAAATTGTTTATCAATGACCGAAAGAATATGAACTTTCAACTTATGATCGCCACGAATTGAATTATAATCTAATTGCTTTGGGTCGTTTACCAGTATCAGTAATTGATGATTATACAATTCGAACAATTCAAATAAAATGATTTCAAAATTCTTCACAAAAATAATTGAATTTCTCTATATATAGAATAAAAAAAAAGATATTCTATTTTTTTTGAAATGACTCTTTGGCATAAAGAAAAGAATGAAATTCCATTGATTCTATAACAACTGTACCTAATAACAATTCACATATCTTATCTTAGGATTTGGTGAATTTCTATGCACAGATAATTTTCGTATTTAACAAGTTTTTTCCTGGTCATATCAATAAGGTCATGAAATTTCTATTTATCTTTTATTTTACATATAATGGATTTGTCCGAATCGCTACATGATTTTATTTTAATCTTTCTTGGATCAGGTCTCATATTAGGAAGTCTAGGAGTAGTATTCTTTACGAATCCGATTTTTTCTGCTTTTTCATTGGGACTAGTTCTTGTTTGTGTATCTTTATTCTATATTTTATCAAACTCCCATTTCGTAGCTGCCTCACAGCTACTTATTTACGTGGGCGCTATAAATGTTTTAATAATATTTGCTGTGATGTTTATGAATGGTTCGGACTATTACCAAAATTTTCGTGTTTGGACCGTTGGGGATGGAATTACTTTGATGGTTTGTACCAGTATCTTTCTTTCACAAATAACTACTATTCTAGAGACATCATGGCACGGAATTATTTGGACGACAAGACCCAATCAGATTTTAGAGCAAGATTTGATAAGTACTAGTCAACAAATTGGAATTCATTTATCAACAGATTTTTTTCTTCCATTTGAACTAATTTCAATAATTCTTTTAGTTGCTTTAATAGGTGCAATTTTTGTGGCTCGCCAATAAGAAAGTTTTCGAACTAATAAAATAATATAAATTACATTTTGTTAGAATTTATTAGCATTTCTTTTTTGTTGAATTATATGTTAAGGAAAAAGAATATTTATGTATAAAGTATAAAATCTTTTTGCAAATACTTGATTTTGTTGTAGACTTATTATGTTAGGCAATAAAATCCGTTGAATTCATATTCATATCGAAATGAATAAAAAATTGAAAAGGAGTTGGTCAATGATATTCGAGCATACACTTGTTTTGAGTGCTTATTTATTTTCTATAGGTATCTATGGATTGATCACGAGCCCGAAATATGGTTAGAGCCCTTATGTGTCTTGAACTTATACTAAATGCAGTTAATATAATCTCGTAACCTTTTCTGATTTTTTTGATAGGCGGCAACTAAAAGGAAATATTTTTTCAATTTTTGTTATAGCTGTTGCAGCCGCTGAAGCAGCTATCGGACCAGCTATAGTTTCCTCAATATATCGTAATAGAAAATCAACCCGTATCAATCAATCAAATTTGTTGAATAAATAGTATTATTCATAAAAAAAAGTCTAATTTTGAATAGTGTGTACTATATAATCCATTCAAATTAGCAGAAATGATATATCCTTTTTAATCATGTTTGCGTTTGCGAAAACAAAGATAAGAAATCAAAGTATCTTGGTTCTATTCTCTTATTAGTTATTAATCTATAAATATATTTTTAGTAGCAAAATTCTTATAAATCATTGATTCATCTGGTATATAATATAGATATATATATATAGATATATATATATCATATATAGATATATATAATTGGTTTACCAATTTACTAGATTGAAAATGTTGAATTTTTGATGTTCAAGGATTATGTTCCAATGTCACATTCAGTAAAGATTTATGATACATGTATAGGATGTACTCAATGTGTACGAGCCTGCCCAACAGATGTATTAGAAATGATACCTTGGGACGGATGTAAAGCTAAACAAATTGCTTCTGCCCCAAGAACAGAGGACTGTGTTGGTTGTAAGAGGTGTGAATCCGCCTGTCCGACGGATTTCTTAAGTGTTAGAGTTTATTTATGGCATGAAACAACTCGAAGCATGGGTCTAGCTTATTGATACGTTTCAAAAAGAACCGCATACAAGTACTTTTTTTTACTGGCAAAAACCCGGGCTCAAAATAAAAAAAATATTTTGAGCCCGGGTTTTTGTAGTCTAAGTAATATCTTATTTTTTATCACGAATTATTTTCCTTGGTTAACAACAGTTGTAGTTTTGCCAATAGTCGGAGGTTCTTTAATTGTCTTATTTCCCCATAAAGGGAAATAAGACAATTAAATGGTATACTTATTGTATATGTTTCATAGATCTCCTTCTAATAACCTATGTATTTTGTTATCATTTCGAATTAGATGATCCACTAATCCAATTGACAGAAAATTATAAATGGATCCATTTTTTTGACTTTTACTGAGATTCGGAATAGATGGACTCTCTCTAGGACCCCTTTTATTAACGGGATTTATCACTACGTTAGCTACGTTATCAGCTCAACCGGTTACTCGAGGAATCTAAATTATTCTATTTTCTAATGTTAGCAATGTATAGTGGTCAACTAGGAACATTTTCTTCTCAAGACATTTTACTTTTTTTCATCATGTGGGAATTAGAATTAATTCCCGTTTATCTACTTTTATCTATGTGGGGTGGAAAAAAAACGTTTTGTATTCAGCTACAAAGTTTATTTTGTACACTGCGGGAAGTTCTGTTTTTTATATTACTGGGAATTCTGGGTATGGGGTTTCTATAGTTCTAATGAACCAACATTAAATTTTGAATCATTAACTAATCAATCATATCCCGTGGCACTGGAAATAATCTTCTATATGGGATTTCTTATTGCTTTTGCTGTCAAATCACCAATTATACCCTTACATACATGGTTACCTGATACCCATGGAGAGGCGCATTACAGCACTTGTATGCTTTTAGCCGGAATATTATTAAAAATGGGAGCATATGGGTTGGTTCGAATTAATATGGAATTATTATCTCGCGCTCATTCTATATTTTGTCCCTGGTTAATGTTATTAGGTTCCATTCAAATAATCTATGCAGCTTCAACATCTCTTGGTCAACGCAATGTAAAAAAAAGAATAGCTTATTCCTCGGTCTCTCATATGGGTTTCTTAATTTTAGGAATTGGTTCTATAAGCGGAGACAGGGCTGAATGGGGCTATTTTACAAATAATCTCTCACGGATTTATTGGTGCTGCCCTTTTTTTCTTGGCGGGAACTAGTTATGATAGACTACGTCTTCTTTATCTCGACGAAATGGTGGAATGGCTATCCCAATGCCAAAAATATTCACGATTTTCACTACCTTATCGATGGCTTCTCTTGCATTACCGGGCATGAGCGGTTTTGTTGCAGAATTTATAGTATTATTGGGAATAATTACCAATCAAAAATATCTTTTCATCACAAAAATACTCATAACTTTTGTAACTGCAATTGGAATGATATTAACTCCTATTTATTTATTATCTATCTTACGTCAAATGTTTTATGGATACAAGCTTTTTAATAAACAAAATTCTTATTTTTTTGATTCGGGGCCACGAGAATTATTTATTTCAATTTCTATCCTTATACCCGTAATAAGTATTGGCATTTATCCAGATTTTATTTTTTCAATTTCGGCTGACAAGGTTGAAGCTATTCTCTCTCATTTTTTATAGATAGTTATTGGGAATAAATGAAAAAGAAAAAATAAAAAAAATGGATTTCTTTTTGTATTTTCTTAATTACATAAAAATGAAATTGAATTCTAATTGAATATTTTTGTTGTTTGTGAGAACCCCTTGAATCAATATTACATTACTTGATTCAATGGGGTCTTAATCATTTTATTGGGAGTTTTTTTTCTTATTCTATAGAATGTTCCCAATATTTGTGAATTTTTTTAAATTAATTAGGTGTAAATGAACCATAACTATGTAGTCCTATTCCTAAAAGATTTATCCCTAAATAACATATCCAAATTATAAGAAAGCCTATGGAGGCCACTATTGAAGAATTTCTATATTCCAATTTTTTATTTTTTCTAGTATGTAAATAAATTGCGAAAATAGTCCAAGTAATAAAAGCCCAAGTTTCCTTTGGATCCCAATTCCAATATGATCCCCATGCCTCATTAGCCCATACTGCTCCAGATATATTACCTATTGTTAAAAAGATAAAACCTAGACTAATAGTACGGTAACCCCAACGATCCAATTGTTGAATAAATTGATATCTATAATAATTTCTATAAGACGAATAAAACGGAAAAGGAGTTTGTTGTAAAATATTCTTTTTATCATTCATATTCATATATTTGATTTCAGCAAAAGAAAAGGATTCATTAAAAAAAAACAAAGTCTTGCTTTTACCAAGAATTTGTATGAGTTCTTGAAATGTAATGACTAAAATAGCCACTGATATTAATGATCCACATAAAAGAGTTGTATAACCCAATATCATCATACTTACGTGCATCATTAACCAATGGGACTGTAAAGCAGGCACTAATTTTAAGGATTCATGCATTTCGGTTAAAAGACCCGAAGTAGCAAAGCCTTGGGTAAAAAGAATACTTGGTGTTATTATTGTATTGAAATAGTCATTTTTTTGTTTTTTGAAGCAAAGAACCATATAAAAGATAGAAAAAGTCCATGAAAGAAATATTAATGATTCATATAAATTACTAAATGGTAAATGGCCTGAAAAAATCCAACGAGTAACTAACAATCCTGTGATACAAAAAAAGGTTATTATCATGCCTTTTTTGAACAAATTGTATAATCCTATGATTTCATTGCCTAATAATAAGGTTATCAAATGAATTGAAATTAAAATAGATACGACCGAAAAGGATATATGAGTTAATATATGCTCTAAAGTGGAAAATACCATATAGAATGAAAAAATAGAAATACTTGGAATAGAAATAATAATTCTTTATAGGAACTTTTTTTTAGAAGATAAGATGCCGCTACTCGGACTCGAACCGAGATGCTCTAGCACTGCTTCCTAAGAGCAGCGTGTCTACCAATTTCACCATAGCGGCTGACTCGAAACCATAATAACCCAATTTTAGTCAATTGTCGAGATTCAAAGAATCAATTAAAACACAATATTTGTTTACTAAACATTCAATAAAATAATTTTAAAGAATTCTATTAGAATCTATTAAATATAGAATGTAAATATCATAATATAGAATGTAAATATCCTAAATTCATAACTGAATCTTATATTCTATATCAATTTTATATTCATATTTTTGTATTTAAAAAAGAGTCGTTGAATCCAGTTAATTGAAATTATTCTAACGTTTATATTTGTTACAGAAAAAGCTTTTTGAATTCCCCGTAAAAATAGATTGCCCTAATGAAAAAGCTTTTAATGCTGTAAAATATCCCTTCTTTTTCCATAAAGTGTTCCGAATAAGTTTTTTTGATATAGACGTGCGCTTTTTTGGAACTGCCATAGAATTAGTATAGTTTTTTATTGTTATAGAATTTTATGTGAAAGACATTTTGCGGTAAATGAAAATTAAGTTTATCTCTAATTAGACATATATTTTATATATTTGAATTTCCATTTTTGTTTTTATTATATTTATAATAAGAATATAATACTTTTTAGAAAGTTTTCCCCAAATCGCTATTTCTTATTGTAATAAAAACTTAATTAGTTAAGTTAAATTTAATGAACTAAACCAATGTTCAAAAAATATTGTCCAAAGAGTCAGAATAATGAATAATCGATTATTCTATTTTATTAAATTCTATCTTTCTTTGTTATTAACCGAAACCATTCCTTTACTTTACAAAAAAGATAAAAGAAAAACCTAAGAAACCAAATTCATTAGAATCCTAATTTTTTTTCTTTATTGTATGGAATATACACATCAATATTCATGGATCATACCTTTTATTCCATTCCCAGTTCCGATGTTAATAGGAGTGGGACTTCTACTTTTTCCCACTGCAACGAAAAATATTCGCCGTATTTGGGCTTTTCCTAGTATCTTATTGTTAACTATAGTTATGATTTTTTCGCTTGATTTGTCTATTCATCAAATCAAGAATAGTTTGTTTTTTCAATATGTATGGTCTTGGACCATAAATAATGATATTTCTTTAGAGTTTGGGTACTTGATCGATTCACTTACTTCTATTATGTCAATATTAATTACTACGGTTGGCATTCTCGTTCTTATTTATAGTGATAATTATATGTCTCATGATCAAGGATATTTGAGATTTTTTGCTTATCTTACTCTTTTTAATATTTCAATGTTGGGATTAGTTACTAGTTCGAATTTGATACAAATTTATTTTTTTTGGGAATTAATTGGAATGTGTTCTTATTTATTAATAGGCTTTTGGTTCACCCGCCCTATTGCGGCAAATGCTTGTCAAAAAGCATTTGTAACGAATCGTGTAGGGGATTTTGGTTTATTATTGGGAATTTTAGGTCTTTATTGGATAACGGGTAGTTTGGAATTTCGGCATTTGTTTCAAATTATAAATAATTTGATTTCTAAAAATGAAATGAATATTTTTTTTTTTACTCTGTTTGCCCTCTTGCTATTTTGTGGCTCAGTTGCAAAATCTGCCCAATTTCCTCTTCATGTATGGCTACCCGATGCTATGGAGGGACCTACTCCAATTTCTGCCCTTATACATGCTGCTACTATGGTAGCCGCTGGAATTTTTCTTGTGGCTCGTCTTTTTCCTCTTTTCATAGTGCTACCCAAAATAATGAACGCAATAGCTTTTATAGGTATAATAACAGTAATATTAGGAGCTACTTTAGCTATTGCTCAAAAAGATATTAAGAAAAATTTGGCCTATTCTACAATGTCTCAATTGGGTTATATGATGTTAGCTTTGGGTATGGGATCTTATCGAGGTGCTTTATTTCATTTGATTACTCATGCTTATTCAAAAGCATTGTTGTTTTTAGGATCTGGATCCATTATTCATTCAATGGAAGCTCTTGTCGGATATTCTCCAGCTAAAAGTCAAAATATGGTTTTTATGGGCGGTTTAACAAAACATGTACCAATTACAAAAACTTTTTTTTTAGTGGGTACACTCTCTCTTTGCGGTATTCCACCCTTTGCCTGTTTTTGGTCTAAGGATGAGATTCTTAATGATAGTTGGTTGTATTCACCAATTTTTGCAATAATAGCTTGTTCTGCAGCAG
>NW_028197055.1:35000-37500 GCF_037176805.1 Vigna unguiculata | reverse complement strand
CTTTTCCAGCGTCATCCCCCCAAGTTGCCTTGGGCGCAGTTCGGCCTAGTTCACTCTTTTCCAGCATCATCCCCCCAAGTTGTCTTGTTCGCAGTTCGGCCTAGTTCACTCTTTTCCAGCGTCATCCCCCCAAGTTGCCTTGTTCGCAGTTCGGTCTAGTTCACTCTTTTCCAGCATCATCCCCCCAAGTTGCCTTGTTCGCAGTTTGGCCTAGTTCACTCTTTTCCAGTGTCATCCCCCCAAGTTGCCTTGTTCGCAGTTTGGCCTAGTTCACTCTTTTCCAGTGTCATCCCCCCAAGTTGTCGTTGCCAACAACCCAAGAGTCCATAGTATTCGGAGTTCTAGCGGGGCCTCCCCTTGCTTCCAACAACCCAAGAGTCCATAGTATTCGGAGTTCTAGCGGGGCCTCCCCTTGCTTCCAACAACCCAAGAGTCCGTAGTATTCGGAGTTCTAGCGGGGCCTCCCCTTGCTTCCAACAACCCAAGAGTCCATAGTATTCGGAGTTCTCGCGTGGCCTCCCATTGTTTCCAACAACCCAAGAGTCGGTCGTATTTGGAGTTTCACATCGCTTCCCAGGAAGCCAACAACCAAAAGGTCGGTCGTATTTGGAGTTCAGTATTCGCTTCAGTCGATTCCAACTTCCCAAAAACCTGCCTTCTTCGCAGTTCGGCTAAGTCTCCCTCGTTTCCAACTTTCCTCTAAGTTGCCCTCCTCGCAGTTTGGCCAAGTTCACTCTTTTCCAGCGTCATCCCCCCAAGTTGCCTTGGGCGCAGTTCGGCCTAGTTCACTCTTTTCCAGCATCATCCCCCCAAGTTGTCTTGTTCGCAGTTCGGCCTAGTTCACTCTTTTCCAGCGTCATCCCCCCAAGTTGCCTTGTTCGCAGTTCGGTCTAGTTCACTCTTTTCCAGCATCATCCCCCCAAGTTGCCTTGTTCGCAGTTTGGCCTAGTTCACTCTTTTCCAGTGTCATCCCCCCAAGTTGCCTTGTTCGCAGTTTGGCCTAGTTCACTCTTTTCCAGTGTCATCCCCCCAAGTTGTCGTTGCCAACAACCCAAGAGTCCATAGTATTCGGAGTTCTAGCGGGGCCTCCCCTTGCTTCCAACAACCCAAGAGTCCATAGTATTCGGAGTTCTAGCGGGGCCTCCCCTTGCTTCCAACAACCCAAGAGTCCGTAGTATTCGGAGTTCTAGCGGGACCTCCCCTTGCTTCCAACAACCCAAGAGTCCATAGTATTCGGAGTTCTAGCGGGGCCTCCCCTTGCTTCCAACAACCCAAGAGTCCGTAGTATTCGGAGTTCTAGCGGGGCCTCCCGTTGCTTCCAACAACCCAAGAGTCCATAGTATTCGGAGTTCTCGCGTGGCCTCCCATTGATTCAAACAACCCAAAAGTCCATCTTCTTCGCAGTTCAACATCGCCTCCCTCGTTTCCAACAGGCCCAAAGGTCGTCTTCTTCGCAGATCCACGAAGAGCTCATCACGATTTGCCACATTCCATTTCCCACGGGTTGTCAACAACACTTTCTCACACTTCCCGCAATCGAGTACGTGCATGACATGCCAAAGCACATCTTATTTGCCTTCCATCGCACTCAAGACGACGGGTTGTGGAAGAACGATATTGTTCACAACAAGTTCAAGGACAACGTCTCAATCAAGGGACACAACCGAATTATGTTGACTGGGTCGCTAAAGTAAACCCGAGTTCATATAATGCACCGCATCCAAAAGAACTAGCCACAACACGTGCATCACTGAGATGTTTCACTAGATGGAACACGTGCGTGACATTAGGATCCTCCAACACCTCTTCGTGATGGAAAGATAGAATTCGAAGCAACCACAGAAGTACCGTCTAGTGGGTAGGCAACACAGGGACTGATCAACCAATATCACCCAAGGCAACGGGTGAAAATGGAAGAGATGCATGCTTGACCGTTCGATACGCAAGGCATGGAGCCAGCCAGCAAGTGCATCTCGATTACAACTCACACACCCTCACGTTCGCAAGACACCACACCACAAGACGGTCCACCCCCCACCTACCATGGGCAAGCAAGCAAATGGAAACATCAAGTGACGCAGGGTCAAGCATCGCTAGGCATGAAAATAACTTTCCACAATATCCGAGGGACTAGCTGCCGAGCTAACCAACGATCAGTGACGACCGTGTGTTGGTATTAATAAAGCTCAACAACTATGAAGAGGCTAGTTGTGCCATGATAAACATGCTAACGCACGCACCACGTGAGGGGGGAGGCCTCATCAAGCTCCCTTTAAAACCTGCCAGTGTGGAGCTGGCCGGCTCAAGGAGCACTCCCCCCCTATAAGAGGTTAATATGCAAAAGGCAAAATTGTACAAGTAGATACACTTTTTTTGAGCAGACATAAGTCCATATCTCGGGCTATACTTCGAATTTTGATGCGATTTTTTGCAGTAATTCGTAGAATAATGGTATCTCCTTGCTCACCAAATTTCATAATTTTTCTCGAAGGGGAACTAT
>NW_028197055.1:12500-15000 GCF_037176805.1 Vigna unguiculata | reverse complement strand
CAGTTCGGCCTAGTTCACTCTTTTCCAGCGTCATCCCCCCAAGTTGCCTTGTTCGCAGTTCGGTCTAGTTCACTCTTTTCCAGCATCATCCCCCCAAGTTGCCTTGTTCGCAGTTTGGCCTAGTTCACTCTTTTCCAGTGTCATCCCCCCAAGTTGCCTTGTTCGCAGTTTGGCCTAGTTCACTCTTTTCCAGTGTCATCCCCCCAAGTTGTCGTTGCCAACAACCCAAGAGTCCATAGTATTCGGAGTTCTAGCGGGGCCTCCCCTTGCTTCCAACAACCCAAGAGTCCATAGTATTCGGAGTTCTAGCGGGGCCTCCCCTTGCTTCCAACAACCCAAGAGTCCGTAGTATTCGGAGTTCTAGCGGGACCTCCCCTTGCTTCCAACAACCCAAGAGTCCATAGTATTCGGAGTTCTAGCGGGGCCTCCCCTTGCTTCCAACAACCCAAGAGTCCGTAGTATTCGGAGTTCTAGCGGGGCCTCCCGTTGCTTCCAACAACCCAAGAGTCCATAGTATTCGGAGTTCTCGCGTGGCCTCCCATTGATTCAAACAACCCAAAAGTCCATCTTCTTCGCAGTTCAACATCGCCTCCCTCGTTTCCAACAGGCCCAAAGGTCGTCTTCTTCGCAGATCCACGAAGAGCTCATCACGATTTGCCACATTCCATTTCCCACGGGTTGTCAACAACACTTTCTCACACTTCCCGCAATCGAGTACGTGCATGACATGCCAAAGCACATCTTATTTGCCTTCCATCGCACTCAAGACGACGGGTTGTGGAAGAACGATATTGTTCACAACAAGTTCAAGGACAACGTCTCAATCAAGGGACACAACCGAATTATGTTGACTGGGTCGCTAAAGTAAACCCGAGTTCATATAATGCACCGCATCCAAAAGAACTAGCCACAACACGTGCATCACTGAGATGTTTCACTAGATGGAACACGTGCGTGACATTAGGATCCTCCAACACCTCTTCGTGATGGAAAGATAGAATTCGAAGCAACCACAGAAGTACCGTCTAGTGGGTAGGCAACACAGGGACTGATCAACCAATATCACCCAAGGCAACGGGTGAAAATGGAAGAGATGCATGCTTGACCGTTCGATACGCAAGGCATGGAGCCAGCCAGCAAGTGCATCTCGATTACAACTCACACACCCTCACGTTCGCAAGACACCACACCACAAGACGGTCCACCCCCCACCTACCATGGGCAAGCAAGCAAATGGAAACATCAAGTGACGCAGGGTCAAGCATCGCTAGGCATGAAAATAACTTTCCACAATATCCGAGGGACTAGCTGCCGAGCTAACCAACGATCAGTGACGACCGTGTGTTGGTATTAATAAAGCTCAACAACTATGAAGAGGCTAGTTGTGCCATGATAAACATGCTAACGCACGCACCACGTGAGGGGGGAGGCCTCATCAAGCTCCCTTTAAAACCTGCCAGTGTGGAGCTGGCCGGCTCAAGGAGCACTCCCCCCCTATAAGAGGTTAATATGCAAAAGGCAAAATTGTACAAGTAGATACACTTTTTTTGAGCAGACATAAGTCCATATCTCGGGCTATACTTCGAATTTTGATGCGATTTTTTGCAGTAATTCGTAGAATAATGGTATCTCCTTGCTCACCAAATTTCATAATTTTTCTCGAAGGGGAACTATTTTTTTTATTTTTTTTACTTACCGGGTATGTGTAAAATCGGGAAAAATAGAAAAGCACATGTAGACTTCGAATTTCGACCTCATTTTTTCCAGTCCACCACTAAACAATATCAGGAACCTCCCCACAAAATTTCATTCAGTTTGGCCAAGGTCTTAAATTTGACAAATTTTGGCACCAACCTATCTAGTCGCGGTGCACCGACCAACTTGGCCAAGTGCAAAATGCATCCAATTCAAAACTTTTGTGCACCAACACTTTTACAGTACTCATTTGGGGGCATTTGGAGGCCTTTCCAACCCTCACATCTCAAAAACCACGAATTTCATTTTTTCACAAATCTCCCCACCAAGCCATCTAGCTATGCCGTGGTGCACCGCCAACCTTGGCCATGTGCAAAACCCTCCGAACTCAAAACTTTCGTGCACCAAGAATTTCATGGTATTCATTTGGGGGCATTTGGAGGCCATTCCAACCCTCACATCTCAAAAACCACGAATTTCATTTTTTCACAAAACTCCCCACCAAGCCATTTAGCTATGCCGCGGTGCACCGCCAACCTTGGCCATGTGCAAAACCCTCCGAACTCAAAACTTTCGTGCACCAAGAATTTCATGGTATTCATTTGGGGACATTTGGAGGCCATTCCAACCCTCACATCTCAAAAACCACGAATTTCATTTTTTCACAAAACTCCACACAAGCCATCTAGCTATGCCGCGGTGCACCGACCAACTTGGCCATGTGCAAAACCCTCCGAACTCAAAACTTTCGTGCACCAAGAATTTCATGGTATTCATTTGGGGACATTTGGAGGCCATTCCAACC
>NW_028197055.1:0-2500 GCF_037176805.1 Vigna unguiculata | reverse complement strand
ATTATGTTGACTGGGTCGCTAAAGTAAACCCGAGTTCATATAATGCACCGCATCCAAAAGAACTAGCCACAACACGTGCATCACTGAGATGTTTCACTAGATGGAACACGTGCGTGACATTAGGATCCTCCAACACCTCTTCGTGATGGAAAGATAGAATTCGAAGCAACCACAGAAGTACCGTCTAGTGGGTAGGCAACACAGGGACTGATCAACCAATATCACCCAAGGCAACGGGTGAAAATGGAAGAGATGCATGCTTGACCGTTCGATACGCAAGGCATGGAGCCAGCCAGCAAGTGCATCTCGATTACAACTCACACACCCTCACGTTCGCAAGACACCACACCACAAGACGGTCCACCCCCCACCTACCATGGGCAAGCAAGCAAATGGAAACATCAAGTGACGCAGGGTCAAGCATCGCTAGGCATGAAAATAACTTTCCACAATATCCGAGGGACTAGCTGCCGAGCTAACCAACGATCAGTGACGACCGTGTGTTGGTATTAATAAAGCTCAACAACTATGAAGAGGCTAGTTGTGCCATGATAAACATGCTAACGCACGCACCACGTGAGGGGGGAGGCCTCATCAAGCTCCCTTTAAAACCTGCCAGTGTGGAGCTGGCCGGCTCAAGGAGCACTCCCCCCCTATAAGAGGTTAATATGCAAAAGGCAAAATTGTACAAGTAGATACACTTTTTTTGAGCAGACATAAGTCCATATCTCGGGCTATACTTCGAATTTTGATGCGATTTTTTGCAGTAATTCGTAGAATAATGGTATCTCCTTGCTCACCAAATTTCATAATTTTTCTCGAAGGGGAACTATTTTTTTTATTTTTTTTACTTACCGGGTATGTGTAAAATCGGGAAAAATAGAAAAGCACATGTAGACTTCGAATTTCGACCTCATTTTTTCCAGTCCACCACTAAACAATATCAGGAACCTCCCCACAAAATTTCATTCAGTTTGGCCAAGGTCTTAAATTTGACAAATTTTGGCACCAACCTATCTAGTCGCGGTGCACCGACCAACTTGGCCAAGTGCAAAATGCATCCAATTCAAAACTTTTGTGCACCAACACTTTTACAGTACTCATTTGGGGGCATTTGGAGGCCTTTCCAACCCTCACATCTCAAAAACCACGAATTTCATTTTTTCACAAATCTCCCCACCAAGCCATCTAGCTATGCCGTGGTGCACCGCCAACCTTGGCCATGTGCAAAACCCTCCGAACTCAAAACTTTCGTGCACCAAGAATTTCATGGTATTCATTTGGGGGCATTTGGAGGCCATTCCAACCCTCACATCTCAAAAACCACGAATTTCATTTTTTCACAAAACTCCCCACCAAGCCATTTAGCTATGCCGCGGTGCACCGCCAACCTTGGCCATGTGCAAAACCCTCCGAACTCAAAACTTTCGTGCACCAAGAATTTCATGGTATTCATTTGGGGACATTTGGAGGCCATTCCAACCCTCACATCTCAAAAACCACGAATTTCATTTTTTCACAAAACTCCACACAAGCCATCTAGCTATGCCGCGGTGCACCGACCAACTTGGCCATGTGCAAAACCCTCCGAACTCAAAACTTTCGTGCACCAAGAATTTCATGGTATTCATTTGGGGACATTTGGAGGCCATTCCAACCCTCACATCTCAAAAACCACGAATTTCATTTTTTCACAAAACTCCACACAAGCCATCTAGCTATGCCGCGGTGCACCGACCAACTTGGCCATGTGCAAAACCCTCCGAACTCAAAACTTTCGTGCACCAAGAATTTCATGGTATTCATTTGGGGACATTTGGAGGCCATTCCAACCCTCACATCTCAAAAACCACGAATTTCATTTTTTCACAAAACTCCACACAAGCCATCTAGCTATGCCGCGGTGCACCGACCAACTTGGCCATGTGCAAAACCCTCCGAACTCAAAACTTTCGTGCACCAAGAATTTCATGGTATTCATTTGGGGACATTTGGAGGCCATTCCAACCCTCACACCTCAAAAACCACGAATTTCATTTTTTCACAAAACTCCACACAAGCCATCTAGCTATGCCGCGGTGCACCGACCAACTTGGCCATGTGCAAAACCCTCCGAACTCAAAACTTTCGTGCACCAAGAATTTCATGGTATTCATTTGGGGACATTTGGAGGCCATTCCAACCCTCACACCTCAAAAACCACGAATTTCATTTTTTCACAAAACTCCCACCAAGCCTTCTAGCTATGCCGCGGTGCACCGACCAACTTGGCCATGTGCAAAACCCTCCGAACTCAAAACTTTCGTGCACCAAGAATTTCATGGTATTCATTTGGGGGCATTTGGAGGCCATTCCAACCCTCACACCTCAAAAACCACGAATTTCATTTTTTCACAAAACTCCACACAAGCCATCTAGCTATGCCGCGGTGCACCGACCAACTTGGCCATGTGCAAAACCCTCCGAACTCAAAACTTTCGTGCACCAAGAATTTCATGAT
>NW_028197054.1:37500-45868 GCF_037176805.1 Vigna unguiculata | reverse complement strand
TGATCGTATCATTCGGGCAGAGCCTGGGTCCCTTTGTATTATGTATAGCGCAGCTCCCTCTTTCTTTTGCTAGTTTTGTTCCGATCGATGAAGGAAACTCGGTAGCGCGCGGATTCGTTTTCCTATTTCACTGGGATCGGTCCTAAGGCGCGTGCTTCAATTCAATATTGTCTTGATTGGCAGTCGCTCTTCTGTATTTTGAATCTTCAGAGATACCCTTAGAGTTCTGTCCTGAATTGGAGGGTTGTTGAGTCAAGTCAAGAAGAATAAAAAGAAAGTCCCACAAAGGAATCTTGGACAATGGGCACAAGTCTTTATTAAAGAATTAGTATCTCCATTATAATTAGCATTTCTATCAGCTCTGCTCTTTTGTCTCCTGAATATCATCTCGAGACCCAAACAACGAGATCCGGATTGGAACCAACGCATATTCAAAGCTTATGGCCCTTCAATACAACCCCCCTCTGTATAAAACCGTAAGTGAGCGGTGCGAGTCTACAAAGAAGACTTTCCATCTTCCTTCTTTGGCGCTGCTGGAGATGCCCCACAAGGCCTTCTTTCTCAAGATTTCATTTTTCGCCGCGGTGAACAAAAGGAAGCAACGCCGCTACAAGCAATAGAAAGCCACGTTTATTAATCCATTTCAGTAGGTGGCGGTGTACACTAGGTATCAACAAAGGACGCTTTCTCTCACCCAGCCCTTTGGAGGTGTTCACTCTTCGCCTTCGGCTTTCTATTGAATGATCCATCTGGTGTGCTATTTATACTCCGTCAGTGAGGGCTTCTCCCTTTTCAATCTACATGGCATACGTACACGAATGAATATTCAAACTCATCGACTCGGCTCAAAGCATATGATCAAAGCTCTAGTGGCGCACATAGCAATATCAGAATAGAATTCTCGTCGGCCTGACCGGCAGTAATAGCGAACTAACACTGTTCTAATAGAAAGGGGGAGTCCCTCTTTGCGGTAGATAACGCAACCGAACACAAAATGATTCGGTCTCGCAAAGCATCTGGGCGAGCCCCTCCCTACTAAGCATACGTTTATTACCAGATCCGATAACAGCGATTCTCCGTCTCTGACCAGGAGGTATCACATCTACAGACATTAGCCCCAAATGCTAGCTCGCATTATGAATTAATAGTAAGTCGCTACATCATGCTTTTGAGGAAGCTATTCGGGCTTACCCGCCTCCTATTTATCAATTCTTTCCGTTTGATGGGCGTGCTCTTGTTTCTAGGTTTGGATGTTCTTTAAGGGTCTACTAGATTACGTCAATACATGAATCTCATCTTTCCAATCTCTTTCTTCTTTACCCGCTCATTCCTCTGACTTTATGCCTTCTATTCGGCTCCTACCCTACCAAGTCCGACCGGGGGTTAACTTTTCGTTATCAACTGCTTTCTTACTTTAAAATGTTGTATCATGGGCTTGAGGTATCACCGCCTACGAGTATAGATTTCCCGTTCGGTACACATACCCGAAGGATAGAACCTCTCGCCTCTTCTGTGGAAGCATCCTTAGGGAGGTCAAGTCCATATAATAGGACTAGCCACAAGTACTGAGACAATATCTAAAATATTTGCAATTCTTCACTTTTTTTATTTTAACCCAGTTCCGGGAATCAGGCAAGTAAGATCTTTAACACAAGCTTGGCACCTAGGAATAGGCGTTTTATGGATGATTCAAGCCCTGCACACTCAAAGGCGAGAACGAAGTAGCGATTGCTCGTCCAAATGGGTTACCACCAAATCAAGAAAAATAAAAATTATATGTATTGAATTTATACCTCAATCAGCCCTTTAACACCTTCGAAAGAAAAAAGAAGGAAAGCACCCATCTCAAGTGCCTTGCTTCCTCTCCTTATCAGTCGAGCTATTTCATTCCTTCTTTTTTCCAAAGCAGGGTTAGCGTGAAAGGGTGAGTTGACTCGGGAAAGAGTTATGAGTTAGCTTCGGGATATGGCCTTTGCCTCGGATTATCCCATAAATTGGAACTGTTGATGCATGGGAGGGAATAAGAAGAAGAGGAACGTAGTAACTCGACTGTAAGGAGAGGAACGAAGAGAGAAGAAAGATCCTGATTTTATCAATGAATAACTTGCGTCAGATAAAAAGAAAGCAAAGAAACCTGCATTAACCCAGGATTTTTCAAAGCAATACCGGTAGCTAAGGGCTTTGAAGTTGTTGCTTAACACATCCTATTCGAACAATCAAGATAAAGGGGCTTTTAAGTAAGGATTCCCGGGGGTTTCTCAGAGAAATTCCGATAGACTATTAAGGAGAAAATAACTGTAAGGAAGATTGCCGGATTGATTTATAATTTAGTAAGGAAAGCCAGGGGATTTCTATCAAGGGCAGCTATGTCAGGGATGCTCGTCCGAAGAAAGTGAAGATATCCAGGGAGATTCATAGGGGCGTATCAGGAATTGGCCTCTTATTAGGACTCTACCACTCCTATGGAAAGGTATTCCAAGGAAGCATCAATCAATATGCGGGAACCCGAATTCAAAAGAAGAAAGCCTTCATGCATCCAGGGGAGCTACACCCATCTCACTAACAGGATAAACCGGATAGACAAGTCCTTATTTTAGAGATTCAGTCCCAGGTTTTCTGAGAGCAGCGGAGCAAGAAGAAGATACGGCTACTTCCCAAGCATCCTAGTAATCTAGTCTGCAAAAAAGCAGCTAAAAGCGACGTCCCAGTCTTGAGACCTGATCAATCCCATGAATTCTCAATCCTTATGCTTATCAGTCTTCGTTACTCGGATTACAGTCGAGCTATTTTGTGTGTGATTGTCTATTTTAAGATCATATTGGAAACCTGGGATATGCCCATAGGGAAACCTATATTATTAACATGTTTGGCAGGAACGTACCTATCGTCATATCTGAGGGGACCCTATCTCCGGTCTCAGCAAGCTATGGGATATAACAAGGAATGCACCTTCCTCTTTGGAGGCAGGGTCAGTCATTCTGCTTTGGTTCTGCTGTTAACCACAACTAACATGACTTAACCAAGTCAGATGGCCTCTATTCTTTTTCTTTTTTTAACTCCTTTCCTAATGTTTTGTTTGGGAAATCTCACTCACTACACACAATCTATATGATATGTGTGATGCCGACACCTAAGATAGAGAGAGTTACGACGACTATAATCAGAAGAAGAGGTTATGAAGTAACTCGACTGATAAGGAGAGGAAAGACCTCGGGCATTGAATCTCTGGCCTTAGCCTGCCTACCAGTCTTGATCTCTTGCAAGAACAAAGGGAAGCACTAAGAAACTATTTCAGCATGCAATTGGCAGAAATTATTCACTCGGATGCTCTCACAGCGATGCTGAAAAGGTCATCTCTACTCTGGCTCAACACTTCCCTTACTTACGCGAAAGAATCATCCTCAGAAAACAAGCATCCCGGATGGTTGAGCTCAAGCGAAGCACCCTGAGAGCAAGAAGTTCGATCAATTCTGCCAAAGCCTCTCAGTCTACTGCTTCTGAAAAGACTTCTTACTACTCTAGTTAGGAAGTATAGTTTCAATATGGGCTTCTATCTTATTTGTTCTCCTCTGCTTACAAACTGGGTAAGAAGAAGTAGAAATCTGCAGTTAAGATGAATGCAAGAATCGGATCTGAGCTCCCCCGGCTCTACGACCCCGCAAGGCACTACTGTAGAGCTCTTTGGGCGAGACTTTCTCGATCACAGCTTCTCACTGACAGACTAGCAATTCAAGAACAGCTTCTTTCTCTTACGCAATTTAGACTCTCCACAACAATCTGTATTTCGAAACAAGGAAAAGGATTCTCGACATGCTATGCAAGGCGGCAGGTGCTACTTCCTGTTAGACGAAGCTTAATGTGTTTTCTATTGGACTTGGTTGAGTTGAAGAAGAAAAGAGAGTGAGTTTGATTCCTTTCTCACTGAGGAAACTTGGCAAAGGTTTCCAAGCCGTAGTCCAAGAGGCAAAGGTTGTTTGCCTTGCTTTCAAACTGACTTGCCTTATCCTATTGGGTGAAAGTACTATTACTGCTATACCCGTCTACCCGGTCTTACTGTGAGCCCTCCCACTCTTGGAAGAAGTCACACCTTAGACACGGTAGGTCAGATTAGAACTGAAAGGCCCTTAGACCATTACACAATGGAGCACTTGCTTACACCACTAGTTAGAGAACTGGGGAAGGGGGAAGAAAGGAGCAACTTAGATCTCCACCGTCCTCCTTATGTGATGCTTACTAATCCAGCGGATCCCTCACCAGATGCTTAGTCAGAGCCATTCTCCTTGTGCTTTGATAGACTACTATAATAGACTCTTTAGGAGAAACATTCTCCGCTTCGGCTTGCCTCTGGAAGCTCTATTGTTAGACAGACCTTAGCGGACTACTTATTTGAAGCTTGACTTGTTCTCAGGATCTAAACTGACTGGAAAGAAGAAGCATTAACGGATGAAAGTAAGGATGGAAAAAAAGAGGCTGTTAGCTCTTGCTTTGCCTCGGATGCGGCACCCTCTATTCCTAAACTAGAGAGCGTCAGGGATGCTTTGGAATAAGCTAAGCTCTTCCAGTGAGAGTGGCCTATCCACTGCGCCGATCCCTTTTTTATTCTTATCAGCGGGATAGGGAACTAGTCCTCTGCGATTGCACGACCTTTCCTCACCAGCAGAAAATAAAAACAATCCAACGCCTAGAGTTTCTTTTTAGGCAGCCTAATTCTTTCTCCCTAAACATATATAGAAAGAGGAGTAACGACGGGACAGGTCACGACTACGTGTTTGACTCCGGCCAGAGAGTTCTTTTGTCCAACTACTACTCCAACTCTATAGAAAAGACAGTCAGGCCTCTCCCTTGAGCCCCGGGAGGACAGGTTATATTCAGAATAAGAAAAAGATTCCAGCAAGAAAACGGATGGCAATCAACGGCTTTATAAAGCTCAAGGAGTTGCTTGTTGGCTGGGAAGCGAAGAAAGAACGTAAGCACGCCAGTGGGTGTCTTTCGCATGTTGCCATTCCAGAGGTGAAAGTACACTTTCTTTATTCTTTATTAAATTTCTGGCATAAGAGGGCTTTTATCTTTGCTCTTTTAGCGGAATAAGAGCAGTTTGGTAAGATTATAATATAGGTCAGAAAGAATCAAATGTCCCTAGTATCAGGAAAGAGGGTGCACATTCATAGGCCAATCTGTTTTCTTGCCCGTTCCCAGGAAAGGTATGAAAGACGCCTATTCTTCAGGCAAGGAGCGCTTCCTATATAGAATATGTCCGAACTTCTTTCCCCGTACCGGACCGCAGCAGCTAAAGGACGTGCCACTGGACGAGGATTTCTTTCATTTTTGTTAATATTCTATGAGCGCGTTCTCCTCTTTTGAAAGAAAGATGTAAAGTGTGGTCTTCTCGTCACTCTTCGGGATGCTAAAGAAATAGTCGGTATTGATTCGATTCTTCCATGGGATATGGGTTTACATGGCGGGGACTCCCAACTTATTGAATAGGTGACGATGGTCGAGGAATAGGCCTTGGCAACAGCAAGCCTTTCTCCTTTCTTTTCGTTTGTTTATTCCACATGACTACTCGAGGGTTCCAAAAAGGGTAGTGTGAGGCTAGCAAATGTCGTCTTACGATCATGATACTCGGAGCCTTAAGTGAGCTCCCGCTAGGCTAGGTTAGGTGTAGCAACCTGACGACACGAAAGGTTTCGAATCTTCAATGCTACTCCTAAACAGTAAAGAGGAAGGCTTGGACCAGCTCCTTAATTTGTAGGCGAGAAGCTCTTTGTTCGAGTTGACTGTGTGATTGTGGTTTTATTTATGGCAACCGGAAACCTTTTCCTGAATTGAGAATGAGTAGAAGCTTGACAGGGGTTTATGGGATGGATGCGGGAAAGAACTCCCCTTTTGCAAAGCAAGGTTTCACCCTCTGATTACACTTTTTTTTTTTTAGGGATGGGATCTTCTGCCTAGATTAGATCTCTCACGGGATTCATCTGGCATTTCTGGATGGACTGGCATTGAGCATGTCATTCCGGACTTCGCTATTCTCACAGTCAGATCGGACATTGAAATCTGAAGTAAACTATCAAGACAGGACTGTCTTATCTATTTTATTTGCTGACAGTTGTATTCTCTCTCCTATTAGCTGTCAGTTGCAATATTGACTTTTTTGTCTTATCTTCTTTCTGAACATCTTACCTTCCTTGTCTTAGCGGTGCAGATCTTCTTTATGCTTTAAGTGGATCTTCCATGTGCCAATCAAAGAGAACGAAGTGCACTACACTTAGCTCTCTAGGTTAACGTCCAATCCTGTCCACCTAGCATCCCACCTTCCCCAAGTTTTAGTATTGGGCACCAGGTCTTTCGATGAGCTTACTAGAGGGAGAGAGATCGATTAGCCGTGAAGGGGCCCCTTGCCCACTCCCCTTCCCCCCATTTCCGGGGGCCTCGTCCTCTTCAGGTAGGAGAGACTACACCTTTCAAAAGGAGAAACTTAGAAAACAAAGAGAATCAAAAAGGCCATCATTAATGCGAACAAGGCAATAGCCTCGGTTAGAGCAAAGCCCAGGATTGCATATCCGAATAACTGTTTTGCCAATGATGGATTTCTTGCCACGGAATGAATTAATGAACTGAATACGTTTCCAATACCTACAGCAGCTCCCGCTGAAGCAATTGTAGCAGCTCCGGCACCCATTGATTTTGCACCTTCTAACATCTCGAATTGAGAAAGTCTCGTCACGCTCTTTCATTCACGATTTTATGTTCTCGTCGCTTCTTCCCCTCGTTCCTTTTCTCTTGGACATCTCACTTTAGGAAGCAAAGGCAAGCAGACTAGGCGGCAGAGGTTGTCTTCGCGGAAGGGGAAGAGTAGGAGGCTTTGAGTCGGGCATCAAAACTCGGCGTAGATAGAAAGTCCGCTACCCATTCAAGCAGCTTGTAAGGCTACAGTACTGCTTCATATAAGATGTACCAAGGACAAGTCAGATAGTGCACATTACTAGTGGGATAACTTTAGACTTATGTCTCACTCTTCTGGATAGCACAGGAAAGAGAAAGAAGACTAAGCAGACGATTCGGTGGGGCCTCACTTCAGGGGGAACATAGGCAAGGAAAATCCTGTCTCACTAGATCTATTGCTGGGGGCTAAAGCACAGGTTTACCCGCTAGTGGGTTTTTCTCTTTCATCGGTTCTGGAACGGGTCTGACTGGAACATCGCTGTCACGAACAGCGTAAACTGAGTATGGGTAGTCTAACTACTCATGCTAGTAGTTTATCTACTAGATGCTCTATAACTCACTAGAAAATAAGATTCTAAACTGGATTGACTCGGCCGATGAACCAACCTCACCAGGGACGCAAAAGGTAGACCCAGTGGACTGACTACTATAGCTGGTACTCCAAAAAGGGAAGGTAACATGCCGGGACGGCGAAAACGAGAAGAAGGATCAAAACATCGAAAGCCTTTCTGAGCCAGAGAATTGGACGTGTGATCCATAATAGAAGAGCCTTTTAGCGTAGCGGCGAAACGTGCCTGCTCTACGATCAAAGAATTTTTTGAATTGATAAGTATTCATGAGTGCATATACGTGGGCCTCCGGTCCTCGGACCTCAGTGTCCCTTTTGTCTTCCTCGTAGGGCGGCTCCTCGCCGTAGCCTGCTATCTCCTCCAACTCGTCATAGAATGAGGCCATGTTCACACCGCTTCGCCCCTTTATTGATTGACTGGATTGGCTGGCTTAAGAATGGAAGGCTCTTCAAGGCAATGAAATTTTTGGTTCCAGTTGTGCGGTTGAAAATACATACGAAAAGGAAGAAAGAATAAGGCAAAGATCAGAGAATAGCTAACTCGTGTTGACGAAAGAATGCTTCGGTGGCTGTAGCTAATACAAGGAAAGCGAGTAGGAATTACGACACCAAGAGCTCGTTCACCTTCAGACCAAGAACTCAAAGAGCGAGAGCGAGCCACGTAATCCACATACTAATCAATCTTACTGATACTGAATGATAGCAAAACAAATAGATCAATAGAAAGACGAATAGATAGAAAAATGATTCAAACACTAGAGCATAATCCAAAAAAAGAAAAAAGAAATGCCTTGAGCATTGAAGCCGGAAGGAAAGCCATTAAGCAAGCCCCTAACTCCATACTCTATTTCCTGCCTTTGCCCTCTCAAGCAAGATAAATTGAACCAAATGCAATCAATCGTCAGACCGCCGGAAGTCACTCTTTCTCTTTTCCAGGCATACAATCAACACTTCTTTCATTCAAAGGTAGGTGTATAAGCCCTTATATTGATCGATTCGCCTAAACGAGTTTCACAAATTCGTTAAGGACACAACCCTAACTAATATGAAAGGCTATGGATATAGTCTACATCGGCT
>NW_028197054.1:5000-25000 GCF_037176805.1 Vigna unguiculata | reverse complement strand
ATATCAAGCGGTCTAGAATAGAATCGAAAGCTCAAAAGGGAAGTGAAGGATCAGTTCCTCCCATGCAATGTGGCATGGCTCGCTCGTGACTCATTGAGGAAGGGGCACGGTTCGAGATTATGTGAAGGACCCTAATGCTTAACATAAATAAGAGGACAAAGTCTTCCATTGAATGGCTGGTTTACAAACCTGGGCTCAGACGTAAGTCAGGAGAGGATTGAGCCTCTTGGTGGACTACAAGTTGAAGAGTTCATAATGTTGGGAAAAAACGGATCTGCCATTCCTACTCCCCAGTTATGTCATCCCTTACCTATGATTCCATCCTAGTTTTCGCCGCCCATGGTTCCGAGAGACCCAATTTATACAGAATGAGCACCTCACCCCTTTCTTTCCTTGTAGTTGGAGTTGGGCAAGATTTCACTTGTAAATGGATTGGCTTTAGATGCGGCTCATAACCACTGCTTGTGAACAGCTTGACTCCTGCTTTCCCGGCTACAGTACAGATTGTGCCAAAGACAGCTCGCTCCTGCTCAAAAATCACACAATAAGCCAAGGCAAGGCGGCCAGTTCTAATCTAGCTATTTCAAAACAAATTCTCATCTCAGGAAGACAGATCGAACTATTACAGATAGAACAGATAGATTGGTGTAGGCTCTAAGCCAAGCCGCCTATCTCGTGTGCTATAAAATACACAACGTACTTTCCCGAGCCTTTCTCAAGCTATTATGTCTAGTCCCAGGTACAAAGAGGTGTATATATAGCGTTCTCCTTCCTGCCTCGACCCTTTCGGCTAAGAGGAAATCCGGAGCGACAAAAGCGATTCCGGTCTCCCCACCATTCATTTGAAAGGTATAAGGCACGCCATTCGGTCCTTTCTAAAGTAGTAGTAGTGGTGGCTATCTCCGAAGTCTGGGATCTATTCCAACTTTACTTCATGTAAATAGTTGATAAGATTCGTGAACCCTGTTGAGTCCACGGGAAGATCTTCTTGTTCGGATTGCTAGCTTAGCTGCCCTTTTGGATACTACAATTTTCTTTTCATTTTACAGTTTACATCCAGGCCAAGTCCTTTTCTGCCTGTGGGAAACCAAGCAATGGATTCTCCCTGTGTCAATGTTATGGGTCCAATTCTAACTCTTTCATTGCTCTCTCCAGAAGCTTCACTTGCGACCTTATGCTTTCTATCCTAAATAGAGAAAGAGGGAAATAGGTCGTCAAATCAAAAGACGAGGCTGAGCGTTAGCGATGGGCTGGGTAACGAAGGGTGAGTGTCACGATGGTGCGAAGCAGAGAAGGAAAGTCAAGGGCTTTGTGGGCTAAGGGATCTCGATATGCCCCTTTAGATAAGAGTCAGTAGGCCTAGAAGGCTCCTATGCCAAAAGAAAATGCTCTACATGACTAAAGTCAAGGCGAACGGCATTAGTACAGCTGTTAAGAAGACTCTCCGATGTTGACTTTGTAAATTCATAGGCCTTTGTAACCGGTAGGTTACTTTTTACATAGAATTTCTAATGGAACTACCGTCTATTGTATAGGGCTACTATATTCATTTGTACTCGTCTACTAATGCCGGTCGGATTAGCTACATCGGATTGACTACTACCCTAGGATGATAGGACCAGTTGGAACGGCTTCTTCTCTTTCTACCTACACATCTCAGAGCTCATACACCTGCGCATCTCACTAGCGTCCTCTCTGTCCCGTAAGCATTTAGGGTCTTACTCTCTCTTCTCGGTCAGTATATTCCCCTAATCTCTCTATCATTGGCATTGGCATTGGAATAGCCAACAATAATAGGTAATGAACTCCTTGGGATCGAAAGAGAACTTTTGCTTTGGTCTCGAGGAATTGTTGAGCGAGGCTGACTTTAGAGGTGTAAGCACCGCGAGTCTCAATCCAGTCAAATTCCTGTTGGCTCATAACTGAGCGAAAGGCATAATAGATTCTTGCTCTTCTTAGCCTTGCAAATGAGGCGGTTGATAGACCCTTCCTGTCCTAGTGGTATGGTTAACATAAACTTCTGACTCTGAGGCTAGCTCTAGGACAAGCGGAGGTTCTTCTTTCTCCTCTGGGGTTAAGTCCAATACTAATGTGTATCTTTCTGCTTTATTCACTTCCTGAACAGTTTCTGTGCCCATTCTGGATTGAATACCTGTATATCTTGGTAAGATTAGGGTCAACGGTTTGTGCCTGTCTATTCCATCCATCCCTTCGTGGAGTTAGGGCGTGTGATGTGTCCTTTCCGATGCCCTCGGCCGCATTTCGGAATCAAAGAGTCATGGTGCTTTAGTTGTGGGTTAGCAGGGATAAGTTGGACTGCGCTAGTAGTTAGGGTGGTAAGATGAGCACCGCGATCGAAGGGCTCACTCTATGGAAGTCCTCTCCCACTTGAAAGCTAAATAAGGACACAAAGAATTGTATTCCATTCTTAGCAGAGGTTCCTTCCATCTAATCCCTCGAAGTACTTCGCTCACCTTCGAAGAGTGAAATGATCATTCAAAGCAGACTAACTAAAGGCATAGGGCAAAGGAGCTTAGAAGGGTGAGGGTGGCGGAGGGAATAAGGTATGAAATCACTTAGATAGAAGCATGTTGGATGACGGCCCCTATCGCTAATAAGAGACTGAATGGCAACAATTATGGATTCATAAATTTGGAGAAATAAGGTAATAGAAGGCTAGCTATATGCTTAACACAGCTAGTTCGAGAGCCATCGAAGTATCTAACTGCGCATTATAGCTAATCTGTCTGAGCCATCTCTTTTGAAGGTATGACACCTGCTAGGTTGACCGCGCCTCGAGGGAGACTATGGTAAGGTCGGATAGATCGAGTCTTTTGATACTCTTATTCTTAGGATTGGGCCCCTCAGTAATGAAAGCTATTGAAGAATGCCTCCCACCCGAAAGAGAAGAAGACATCGAGAAAACAGGGTGGCTCTCAAACTGAAACACATGTGGTAGGGTCTCTCTTTGTGAGCATACCAACCCGAGTTGGATCAATGAGGATGGTGTGATCTGACCTCTCAATCGTGGGTTTCCCCGTTCGAGGACTCCCTCGCCTTTGTCTTTCCTTTCGGCAGAGAAGAAGACGGAAAAACATAAGGGGATCTTTTTTTTTAAACTCCAAGGAGGATGGGCATGACAGAGTTTGGCAAGAATCATCCCTTCCTTTTTCAAAGACGACGAGCCGCCCACCTTCATTACCTAAGATGAAGAATTCTCACCCATGCTACGAGTCTGCGGTCAAGCGCAATCTGAGATCCCTCGTCGATAGACATGAACCAGGCGAGTCCGAATCCCTTTCTGTTTTGTTTTGTCAGCTGATCTTACGAGCTTTCATAGAAAGCCTATATCTTATAGCGCGTACAAGAAGAAGTGGTGGACAATCTTCTCTGCGCTCTTTGACCTACCATAGATCCTTAGTGGTGGACCGATCGACCTCAAGCCCTATCGTCAAAGACAGACTCTTTTAGTGCAATGAGATAGGTACTTTCAAAAAGTCAGTGGTAGGTTGTTCTCGTCAAGCAGTAAGGCGACAATCCAATCCTGAGCTTCGTCAATAGGCGTCCAATCCTGGGAAAAAAGTAGGGTAGAATCGCCGAGTCGTCTAGCCTAGTAAAAAGCAAGAGCCCCTGCCTCAACTCCACAATCACAATCATTTGTAAAGTAAAAAAGGGTGGTTTGCTCGTGCAATCTACGATAAATTCGTTCATTCACATGTTTTATTTTATCTGTTTGACTCAGAAGGAGGAGAAGACGAAGCCGAAGATACAGAAAGAATCGTCTCCAGCGCACCGATGGGAGACGGGGCCCCCGCAAGGAAAAGTGCTGCTCTCATAACCGACTGTTTTTAATCTTTTTATGGATGTGATATATCTGATGTTCAATTCTGTCATAGGGGCTGCTGCACACTGATATAAATCAAATTGAATTACGTCATCCGAGTGAAAATCAGACGATTCCACAGTTTGACCTGTCTATTAATGTCACGTCCCGCCTGTGCAGACTGACCTTTCTTTCATGACACTCTCGGCCATAAGCTGTATTATGTGTTTTCGCTAGGACCGACTTCTTTCGGGGCTACTCTCCTCCCGCTAGAAATGTAATAATACATCGAGAGTCTAATCCCGTGGCCCCCTCCGGCCAAATCAGTTCATTTCGCTCTCAGCGACCGCTCTTCGTTTAGGACGGACCGCTCTTCCTCTTCGGGTCCTCCTTGACTTATCTTTCTCCGGTCGTCCCCTCCGATCATGATCTACTTACTCCCTGTGATATAGCTTATGTTCAATAGGATCGAGACTACTCTAACAAACAATTGAAAATGAGAGGCAAGCAGGAATTGAACCCACTAATGGGCCAGCGCTTGGCGTTTACTCTAGCCCGTCTTTATAGGATAGATAGACCTATTTATTCAGTTGTCTTTCCCCTTACCTTATCAGTAGATCGGTGGAGGCCCGACCCTTGGTCCGACCTTGATGCCATAGTTTGGAGGGGGGCTGAGCAGTGGGTTGGAAAGAGTTGTAGAAAGAGAGGAATCGAGATAAAGTGCACTTTCCCTTGATGTCAGTCTATTCCAACAAAGCACACAATAAGTGAGATGAGCCTGCCAGCTCCGCCTTGGCCCTATGCCTTTTGGCCAGCTCGTCTGGACTTGGCTTTGACCGGTCTGCCCCCCTCTTGCAAGGATTCGACGCCTCCACTTGATGCTTTACGCCCACGCTTCGTTCAGGCAGCGCTACTCGGATATGTCTTGCCAATCGCCAAAGCAGTGCTACTTCCAGGATTTTTTTCGGCCAAGCTCGGGAACCTTCCCTTTAGTGAAAGGCTCTATCCCGGGACGAAGATAAAGAGGGGGGGAAGGCCAAGTACGAGATCACAGGGATCGGGCTGGAGCTTGACAAGAGCGATACAGGAAACCATACAATCGAAGGCTAGCAAGAAGAAGCAAAAAGATAGTCAAAGCTCAAGGGATTCATCACGAAGGCAAGTGCTCCAGCGGAAGCTATCAATTCAAAGGGAAGACCGGGTAGTGGTAGTTAACCGGGGGAGGGAGCAGCTCATCCGTCAGGATGGGATCCCTCTACTTCACGTTTTTGGCTTATCTTTTTATTGCTCAGAGACGCTTCCCATTGTCCGTCTGGTTGATGAAATAGGGGTTCCCGGTGAAGAAGAGGAGAAAGAAGACCTCAATCGTAAAGTAAGATCATATATCCTTTACACCCTGTCACGAACTATGATGGAACTGCCCGGCTAGCCATCTCATATGCTTCACACATGATGTTCGATTGCTTTCATAGAGCACATGACTATCTTCCAATCTAGTCTCGGTGGATGCTTTGCTACACACCCCTTTACTGGGACTGTCTTTGGCAAAGCCCGGTGATTGTATAATGGATACAGCTCATTGAGAAGAAGGCTTTCCCTCTTTCCTGTCCGGCCAAGTTTGAACTTCGATCGCTGGAAACTCATGCTTTCAGGCTTGCGTGCTTGTTCGAAACTCTTGATCTTCTCTCTAATCCCCATGCCATGATAGGAAAAATGGACCTCAATAGTAAGAAAACCCTGGAACAACGGAAAGGCTTCTCCCAAGGGAGATGGTCCCATAGCGTCTATCAGAGTCTGTTGATTGCCTTTTTATCTTTCTCCTCCTTCCCCTTCCATTCTATATCAGCTAGCTGGAAAAAGGGCTGTCCCGATGTGACTTGTCATCCTTGATGGCGGTCTTCTAACTCTTATGGCTACTCCATGCGGCTAGCGCCTTCCCATCCGAGTGACATAAGCCTTCCCCTGCAGTGAAGTTTCTTCCGCTTGAAAAAAAAAAGCATTTCTTATCCATCGCTCGTAGGGGTACTACTTCTCTCCTACTATCAAACCATATCGAAAAAGGAAGTCTTTCTAGCACTGATATGGCTCATGCTCCATAGCCTACTTAATTAACCATGCTCTCGTTCGTGCCCCATGTCTTCCATAAGTAAGTAAATGGCTCATAAGACAAGCAAGAATTCAAGCATCATTTCCAGGCACGTGTAAAATCAAATAATAAGGGACGGTCGGGATCGGTCTTTGTGCCTATGGGAATAAAGAACCTGGCCTTCGGGCAATTCATGTCTTTCTTTGATTTAGTACTACTTTAGTTTTTCAAAGGAAGATATTTTCTTTCCCTGCAGTGCTATAGTGCGCTTGGACTCTATCTCCGCTCCGCTGTCTGGCTTTCATGAAGAAAGATTGAAAGCGTCCTTATGTCAAAGATGTTCGTGTACTTTAGAAATAGGACTGCTCTTTCTAGGACTGTTAGCCCTGGTCTCTAGCCACCTAGAACTACCAGAGACTCGATCCACCTCAGGAACATTCAAAAGACTAAACTGGAACTCACTTATTGTCTCATGCCACCTCGGAAGATAAGACATATTCTCAGACAGAAAAGAAAGGACTTACCACTTGGCCACACTAAGAAGCCGGAGTCTGAGCTAGTAGCTAGCCCCAGGTATAGAACTGGAGTTCTCTATCAGGGAATTCCAGGAGTGAAATAGCAGGATTTTTTTTTTCATTGGATAGTGGTGCTACATGGAGTTAGGAAAAATAGGATCTCATGTGGAAGAAGGGCTAGACTGAAAGAAGATCTAAATAAGACAGGATTGTGACCTAATAAGCTAAAAATTCCGGACTCTACTCTAAGAAGTAAGCAAGCGCTACGCCCCTTGAAAGCGAAAGCGAGGAAAGGCTAATTGCGAAGAATCCTGTTATCGAATTAGCTCTTGCTGCGCCTTGTTCTCGAATAAGCTCTTTGAAACAGGAAAATAGCGTATCGTATAGGATATAGGAATGGAAAGGTATCGATTGCGGGCGGCTTTGAACCGGAGAGTTCTAAGGATCGTTGCGTAGGCCTCTTATCTTTGCGGGTGGATGCCCATGGAAAGCTGTTAAAGCAACTGACACCGGTTAATCAATAGTAGTGAGATCCACATCCCTGTCCCCTTCTTGAACAACCTATTCTGTGCGTGGAAGAAAAAGTTGTTTTGCTATAGCACCAAGTTTTATCCTGCAATGATCACCATTTACGCCGCACATAATCGTCTTATAACTGTTAGGAATCTTTCTTCCCATCGGGGAGATCGATCAATTTCAATTTCTCATGCCAGCCCATGAGGGATAAAATCATTCTTAGTTTTGCCGCTAGTGAAGAACAACATTTCTCGAAATAGAGGCGACCGAAGGGAGGGAAAAGGTCTTCATTGATTTCGCCCATAGGTGGGATCTAAATTCCTCCTTTTTGACATGCCACTTCCAGGGAAATGCTATTTGCTAGTTTTCCCAGAGGAAACGATCGGCCCATCGATACCGTATGGAAACAGGAACAAGAGAAGAACGAAGCCCTACATCGCTGTCTTCCGGGGTATTGAGAATGTGGTATTGCTTCGCGCGGTCTCAGTCTCAGTAGGTTGCTAGCTTCCTTGCTCCGATATGAGTTGATAAGTATCCGGGGAAGTCCCCTATAAGGCTAGTCCCGTTCCACTCTTCTCTCAATGTCAGTGCTTGGGGATCGGGTACAGCGAGATCACTTTTCAGCTTGTTAGTCTGCTATGCATGAAAGCAAGGAGGAGTTTTTCTTTAATTACTCGGCGGTATGTGATCAATTTGTATACAAGGTCTCACATGTAGAGATGCCCTACCCATAGAGGAAGGAGTTGGTAGCAGACAAGTCATTCAGCAATGAAACTTCCATGGCGTAAATAAATGGATCTTTCACGAATCTGTCTAGAGAGATCTATATTGCATAGATAAGGTGCCTATCTCTACACGTCCACAATGAGATCAATCAGAAAAGCAAAGAAGGAGCTTTCTTGGAAAGCCTTGGTATGGTCCACTCGATGAGTATCCCTGGAATTTACCTTCCAAATTGTAAAGAGAAGGTCTTACTCCCTACCGTTGAATGCGTGTGGTCAACTGTGTAATCGAGGAAGCCAACATTGACTGACTTTCATGGTTCAGATTCGAAAGAAGAAAGAGTTTGGGATGAAAGTCCGAGCTTTGCTATCAATATTTCGTAGTTATACCGTTGATACTCTTCTTTGAATAACTGACCGACGGCGGAATGGTAAGCTTCCTCGTTCGCTTTCGCGGGTCAAAGAAGATCAATATGTAACATAACGGAAATGAAAGCTAAAATAGCAACATGAGATAGGAGAGAGTTGACCCAGGCAACGCCAATCTCGATTCAACTACATACAGTTGGTGTAAGGGGAGAACAGCTGTTGAGGAGTCAAATCTTTCTAAGGAATCTCCTTTTCACACAGACACCATTATGAACAATTCGTTCACTTTGCTTTGGCTTGATGGAAGTCACAGTATTCCTCAAGCTTTGTTCCTATGGCTTTCGATTCTGGATTCGGAACAGGTTTGATAAGTCCTTTGCTAGATGCTATCTTGTATACCACGCCCAGTGGGGAAGATATATTGCTGCGTAATGACCGTACCCTAAAGACTATGTACATCTTAACTGAACAAGTACTAACACTAAGAGAGTCACCTGTGCTCAGACAAAGGGACTAGGAATATAGATAATGGTTTATTCTTTAGTCGTATCCAGAAGGCATTCTATCGCCATAGGACTACCTTGTTAGAGGTAGTGCCTATCTATCCCTTGTCATAGCAGGCCTCATCCGTGAAGGCTAAGACGTGGATGCACTCTAGGGCGCGAACCTTTTCTTTTTTTGAAACTAAAAACATAAGATGATAGGCCGAAGTTGGAAATGAAAGGTCCCGAGGTCCATAAAACAAAGGCATTATAAGCCCAATTATCCGCCTTAGATAAGAATGATGACCTAAACGCGTGTATAGTGCTGCACGACTGGTAAGATAAAGGAGAGCCTTCCAAGTGTGCATCAGACTAGTAAATAGATTAACTACCAGCTAAGCTAATAGGATGGTGGCATAGCAAGGAAGTCCCCCTCAGAGAGGTGGGCTGGGTATGAGCGAGTCGAGACCATGGATACGACCTTCTCAGTAGATCGCCAAGGTGAGACTCTTGAATCAAAGGTAGACAGCCTAAGAGGCTTCATTCCAAGGGGCAAACAGTAGTTTATTCAAGAAGATCTGGGCCCCACAGCCTAATAGAGTAGAGCGCAGAATACTTTCCCAAAAGATTGTTTTCTATTAGTCAGAGAATCTCAGAAGCTAAGCTTTGATTTGAAAAGGCACTGCTCTCACCGGCGTATGTGCCTAGATTAGGTAGGACTAGCTGCTTAACCGGCCACTTGACTCTTTCCTACCCCTATGGGAAGCATGAAGGAATTCTTCTATGACTCTAGGCGAAAGGCCATGGATCACTCTTACTATAGAGAAATCCTTTCATTGAACTCCTCGTACTAAAACCTGTCCTACACCATGGACTCTACACTACATACTTGATTGACTGGCTTAGTAGACCGACACCAATGTGCTAATTCTTTTATTGGTAATGGTATGTTTTGTACGTGGATACCACGAGGTTTAGTAATTGATATGGAACAACAGACTTAAAGTCTTGAACGTTCTACGAGGACCGATCTATCTTCTGCTCCGTAGGTACATGTTAGGGCGCTTCAAAGTTGTTTCATTTCAATTTCAAAAAGGGTGTTTATTAGCGGCATTGGCTTGCGCCAAATTTGCTCATTAAAAAATCTTCTTCAATGTCTGAAGTTGCAATTGTACTTTTTTTTTTCTCTGGCTACTGATTGATACATAAATACCTTTTACAAAGCAACTCGCACCGCACGTCGCGAGCAGTGGGTTGCCCTGTTTTGGCTTACTAAGTCACGTGTAAGGCTTGCATATTGGAGACTCTTATCAGTCAGTACAAAGCCAGCCAGGCAGAAGAAGAAGGATTCTCTTCGAGGTGTCCATCCGTGCCAATAAAAGAAAAAGAAAGAGTTCAACCCACTTGAAAGAGGAAAAGTACCGGAAAGTACGGATTCGGGTTCATCCCTCAATCAAGCACTACTTGAAGGATAGATTCAACCATACGCCTAGATCGGAAGGAGTACGCTCTAAGAGCAGCTTTCCCCGCTCTTACCTATGCATTCAAGCTCACCTAACTTGGTTCTAGTGTTGTGACTGGTACTCTACCAAATCAAGAAATTCTTGGATTGGTTGCTTCTTAGAGAGCAGCTCTTCCGACAGCTCGTATTCATCCCTTCCCCATGAGGACAATCAGCCCCTTGCTTTCATTTGAATATTGGCCCTCGCGCTTCACGGCTAGATTGGAGTAACTCATAGCTAGGGCTTTCTATTTCAGAAGGACGGCTTCTACTCCACTGAGCTCATCGCCCCTTTCTATCCCTTGAGTGAGGTTGAGGTCAGAATTCTCTTATTTAAAGAAAAAAAGGAATCTCTCTGACAAGGGCAACGGCTGGGAAAGAAAAATCCCTTATCTATCTTTCTTTTATTGTCTCAAAGAAATCCATTCCGGAAGCGGAAGGTCGGCTTGGCCTTGCGTAAATCAGATATCTTGTCCCAGGCTACTCTCTTCCCTTGTAGGGTACGCTCCCAAGAAGATCAGGTGAGCCCGAAGACCGAATCAATGTAACTTACACTTTTCTTTGAATTGAGGCTGTTATAGAGGCAAAGGCTTTTGCAATTCCAGAGGGCTCTCCCTGCAGGCTCAATGTATGCTATAGCTCCATAAAGTGTGAGTTTGGCCTCAGGCAGGATAGAGAGAAAGCTGTGAGTTCTCGTTGTCCTTCGACCCCTTCCTTTGGCCACGTCTACCATTTCATTAAGTCAGTTCGGTAGCTAGGTCAAGACCCAGCCGTCACATCAAGATCGTAAAATATAGATGCTCACCAACGGCTGAGAAAGTGAAGCCGTTTGGCAATTCGTAATACTCACCAAAGCGTTCCTTGAACAGGGTTTATAGTAAAGAAGATATTTCATATCTCAGAGCATCAAATGCTAAAGTCAGATCGGGGTCGGGTCGAGGCAAATTTAATAATGGTAAAGGGCGCCGCCACCACAGAGCATAAATGACTACAACTGCCAGAGGAAGTAAATCAGAAGAATCATTGAAAAAGAAGTCCATCTCATAACAAATCCAAATTCCCTCCATAAAGAGATTCCTGCACGGAGTAGTTACTTACAGAATCTCAACCTATTAAGGCTCGGTGCGGTACACGGAACATCTCAATAAAGACAGTAAAAGCAACTACTTTCAAGCATCTCGTAGTTGAGCGGTACTGCCCAGTTCCAACATGGACAAGGACTGCTGAACATGGATAGAACGAGAGTCGAACTCGCATGTCTCTCTCTCTTGCTATCCCCTTCCCCTGCTATGCTTCCTTCCTCCCTACCGATCAGTGAGCAGCACTACTGTTTTATCAGCGGTCTTCTCTCACTTAAAAGTCTCCCAGACCCGCCTTCTGTACTTGGAAACGAGCTAACAAACGTTAGCGAGCATATAAGAGGGCATGAAATAGCTCTACCGGGACTTCTCCTTATATATAGCTTTTAGATATATCTCAAGATAGCTTTGAACTACTTCCACGCAAGGAAAGATAGTACGTACTACCAATATCAGGGAAAGCAGACTGAGATACCGCTTGAAAAAGATAGATGACAGGTATGTGTTGAAGCATATCGAGAGAACGAGAACTGAAATGAACCATATCGAGCACTGGTCTCACTCTACAAGTTAAGTTCGATGAGCTCCTAGCGTACCTGTGCCTACTATCTACTTAGTGTGTGTGCTTAGGGAAAGCAAGTAAGCTGAGCAGTAGTGGGGTCAAGGGCGATCCCTTTCGCCTTTGAGCCTCTTCCTTCGAGGAGGAGATAGAATGGACCTGATAGACATGCCTAAGACCGGAGCCTGTCTTGTGAATCAAGTTCGAAGGGCCTATTCGTATTCATTTACGGTTCCCGTTTCATGACTAGATAATGGTTACCGAGCAAATAGCAGTTGAAAAGGCTGTAGCTGCATCAAAAGCGAAAAGAAAGGGTGGTCAATCCGATCCGATGATTCGCCCCTAGAAAGGGTGTGAGCGAGAGGCAATTCTTTCTCTTTTTTTTCTTATCTGGGAAGGCCAAGGGTAAGTCGGCATTTGCTTAAGATAGGGGTGTCCGCGGGTGGATCAGAATGAGTCCTGCGGTGCACCTTAAATATTGGTAAGTGGGACTCATTAGAGCGTATTGGTCTTTCAAGCACCTGGGGCTTCCTTCTTTGCCAATTCCAGTTCCGAGTCAGGTCGCACCAAGGCTTGTTGTTTTCCTAAATGCCTCAGGTTTTTTAATTCCGTATTCCTATGTCCGTGACCCAATATCCATCCAGCTTGTCAAGCTTTTTCGTTTCATCGAGTGGGCCTGCACATCACTAAAACGAGGATAAGCACCCCAACCTTAGCATCCTAAAAAGCAAAGTCAAATCCATTTTTGAAGAAAATAAATTCCTGATCTATTAAAGAAGTATCAAAAGAGTATCCTTTATTAGTATTAGTATTAGTACGACCACATCCATGATTCTGTCTTTGCGAAGATTGATTACTCACGGCACACACACTATATCTTCGATGATTTCCATTCCCCTTGGTTATATTCATTCCGTTAGGAATTCCCAAAATGAAGACGCGCCGGCTTCTCGCCTACTCCTACTACTCTTTCGACTTCTACTTTCGGCTTAACCCCAGTGCTTCCGTTCATAACTGCACCATACGGATTTTCAATGCGATAAGATCTTGTGAAGTAAGGTTTGAAGTGAGTGATCCCACTTCTGATGTAAGTGATGCTATGTGCTCTTATCTGTATGTTCTAACTGCTGTCCGTGCCCCCCTTTGCTCTGGGTTTTGCTTCCGAAAAGGGTCTTAGACCCCCGCTTGGGAAAAGCATGGTTCAGGTAATGTATCTACGCGAGCCTGGTTTAGTTTCTGTCCATGACAGGCCGAAAAACTTTTTTCAATCCATATGTAGAAAAAGGGACTTAGGCAAGCAAAAAAGGAAAGCATGTGGGCCTTTGAGTTTTTACCTTAGATTTAGATAAGGTCACTTCTTTTTAGGAAGTCTCTGTAAGGCTCTAGCGTATAAATAGCTTTCTTCTTTTTTTTTTTTGGAATGCCTTCGTCCGAATCTTTCAGGAGTCTGTGTAAGCTTAGCAGTTAAGAAAACTCCTATTGTCATATTCTCATAGGATTTCCAGTGCAAGCCCAGGTAAATCCCTTCCCATCATAGAAGGATGATATGTGTACGGGATCAAAAGGCGGATATGCTGGTTAAATGGTATCTTTCTTCTCCTTTTCTAAGATTATAACCTTAGCAAAACGGGTAGAAAACACTTTTCCAGTATATCTCAGCCGGTGTCTTGTATGGACACTGTTGTTGAGTTGGTTGGCTCCATAAAGGAGTCCTTCAATCGTCTTGTAAACCGTTATGTACCCCAGATTCAAACTATTCCCCTTGAACAAGGGATGAAGTTTGAACCAACCTGGAAAACTGTGCCGACCCACTCTTTAACTCAGAGGGTATGGATCGAAGAATTCGCAAGCCCCGTGCTACCGGCTGGAGCCAATATGCTGACGTTATCTTTATATCAATATAAATCTCCCGCACCTATCGGTACAGCATCCTCAAACCTTAGAAAAGATCCAATTACTACTAATACTAATGGGCTTTACTCAAGCTAAGCTATAGGATTTCTTTCTCCCCCTTTCTCTTCGAAGAAGTCTACAACAAACAAGTGGGAGAGGCAGGATTCGAACCTACGTAGAAAAACTTCAACAGATTTACAGTCTGTCGCTTTTGACCACTCGGCCACTCTCCCCTTCCCGGGCCGAGGCCCCCCTCCATCAATGGGTTCTAAGAAGGAGGGATAAAAACCTGAAATAAAGCTTATTGATTTGATTGAAGGGAACTCAGACTCTTTTTTAGCTTAGCTAGCGTTCCGCTAGTCAGTTCATAACAATCTCTGTACAAAGGGCAAAGCTTCTACGACAGCTCCCCCCTAGTCGCTTCTGGCGAAGCTGCGAGTTCATGAGCAAGTGAATTGAACGAACCAAGTTCCTAAACTAAAAAAGGGAGTAAGAAATAGAAAAAAAAGAAACAAGAAACTTCCCACTTTGGATGTCCCACGATTCTGCTAGTTTAGAAACTAAGGGGAAGGACAGGGGTCGCTAGGTCAGAAAAGCTATAACTCCAAATTCTCCCCAAGTAGGATTTGAACCTACGACCAGTCAGTTAACAGCCGACCGCTCTACCACTGAGCTACTGAGGAACAACGGACTTAAGTTAAGGAAGCCGACTCTCGTTCTTTGGACACCAACCTATGACCGAACAAAAAAGGGTTCGTCACTCTTTTTCACATACACCGGGATAAAAGGTTACGATAGCAAGCCCCTCCTCGGCCGGAGAGCCTCCAGGACAAGGGGGCGGCGGTCAACCATCCACTCTCGAGATTCATCTTTATCAATCGATCTCCGCGTCCTGCCAGTTCGCTAAGTAGACTCACTCTCCCGAGGGGCAACAATGGAACTATTCCTGCCAAAAACAAGGGACCTACTTCTCATCCTAGGAGTTAGCAGGTATGATTGCCTCTCTGTCTGTCTCTCCGAGTTTATACTACTAATTAATAAGTAGCACTTCTGCTATTCAATCATAGAATCGATTCCGATCAAGCTGAAAGATGAAAGAAAAAAGCCCTATATATATATATTTATTCTTTATTAGTAAGCTAGCGCCCTGCAATCAAAAAACAGCGCTAACGAGCAAGAAAAGGCCCCTTACTATACTATAGTAGTTAGTCTTTTTCAAACAAAGGAAAAATATCTGGGCAAAGACATACGCTCAACTCAACCAGAAAGCGACTACGTTCCTCGGCAGACAAATAGGTAGAACAACATCATATAATTGAATTAATAAAAAAGCACTACTTAAACCTTTCATTGAAATTATTATTATGATTCCATTAGTTGATATGGAATCGCTCAAAGTCAGAGCAAAAGTAATAATAAAATAACATAAAAAATAGAAGGGCTCTTGAATCGGTTTCGGTTGGCTTGGTTTCTTCATACAGCTGGGAAAAAAGACAGATCCTTCACTCTTTCTTTTGGACTTGATCCTCCCCGATTGAAAGCTACTTGAGCTTGCCTATTGGTCAAGTGGCCTGAAGCTCATCTAAGGATGTCAGTCATAGTTGCTTTCGCCCTTGGCCTGAAACTTCAACCTGCCATAAAAAAGTGGCATGATTCTAATTGCCCGATCCTATGGTTTAGAGGTGGAACGCGGATCCTGCTCCCGTGTGGTACGATCCGGCTTATACTTGTACTGATAGCACGGGTACTTTGCTTCCTTGTTGGCTTGGGGCAAATCCCTTCCCTACACTGAACGGAAGGTCGGTACTAGGAATCTATCAAAAAGATCTGGTCCGGGGAGCTATCTCACGAACTGAACTTCTGAATATTAGCTTTGCAACTACGTGCTTCGAACCTTTCCTGGGATTGTTGTGCCTGCTTGTCCTCATCGAATTGGAGAACTTTTTGGTACGCCCCTTCCTCTCTTCTTTTCGAAAAGTCAGACTCTGCTCAGGGAGTAATCTTAGATCGGGTCGTGCCCCCCCTTCCATCACCCTCGGGGGAGGAATCATTCCATTCAGCAGTCCTACGTGGGTCAGTGAATGTCTTTTATGAAAGGATTAGACGGTGACAACTAGTGCTGTGAACAATCCCTATCATCAAATCTCTGAGCTCAGGAAGTCAGGTTAAGACGTCGACTTATACAGGGTCTTGCCCGAGGAGATGAAAAAGAATTCCTGTCTTTAGAAGTCAATCCCACTAAACTACACTTGTACGCTTGACATGAAAAGTAGAGGCAAGCGGAGTCAAAGGCCTCACCTCAACAGGATAGAGGCTGCTCCTGGAAGCGGAAGAAGAAGTCCAGTATTGAACGGCAGGACTTGAAGCAGACCGGACACTCTCGCCTCACATGCTAATCTTCCGGTCCGCTGATCTACTGCATCGGAGAGCGTATCGCCTTACTATGAATTCTCTGACCCAGACTTGGTATCCATGTTAGGAAGTCAAAAACGCTCCTTGCCGCTGCACTAATTTCGTTCATCAGTCAGAAAAAGTCGGGATTCGATCTCCACGAAAGGCTAAAGGAACATAAAAAAAGCGAATCATCTTTCTCCACCCAATTAAGAACAAACTCCAAAGCAGTCAAAAAAGAAGGGCTTTGCCCCCCTTCAAAAAATAGATCAACAAAGATATCTTGCAAACCCTGTAAGGTTTCAACTTGTGAGTCTAGATGCCCCGGCTGAGAAAGTGAAGCCGTCTGGCAATACGTAATACTCCCCAAAGCGTTCCTTGAACAGGGTTTCAAGTCGAATATTCATTTATGAATGCAAAGCATAAAAGGCAAAAGTGAGATCGAGACCCGGATCGGGGAGATTCAATGCGGGTGGGCGCCCCCCTCTAAAAAGGGAATAGAGAACAACAACAGCTATGGGATAGATAAGAAACGAAAAAGAAAAAAAATCGATCTTTTTATCCATTTTACTTACATTCAAAAAAATCTTCCCTCCATACAGACTGAACCCCGTCAAGCCTGTAGGACTAGTGTTTTGACTATATAGAGATGTGGTTGGTTGTTGACCAAAAAAGACATGGGAAAAGGAAAGCACTCACTGAGTTACTTACGAATCAGAAAGATTGAGGCTGACTACGGCCTCAGATGATTAGGCGGGGACAGGATTCGAACCTGCAATCTTCAGGTCATGAGCCTGATGAGTTGACCAATTACTCTACCCCGCTTCTTCCCTCTTGAAACTGAAAACATATAGATTAGCAAATGAGACTGCCCACACTGAACACCAACCCAATCTCGAAGAGAATCAGTACACGAAACTACATATCCGCTGATCTATATGCCCTGACGTGAACGGCAGCTTTCAGTGAGTCTTAGTTTGATGATCGAACATTCTTTCATAACGCAATTATGTTTAATCATCGGTGCGAGAAAGACAAATAGGTCGGGCACTCTCCTCGCAGCGATCTTGTGCTGCCAATGGTTGGCGCTGATCTTAGTAGGACCAGGACGGCGTATTTGACACTTCAATCAAATACCCGCTCAGGATATGAGCGAAAATATACACCTGTTACAGTGTAACCTTCACCCACGCCCGTGGGTCTGAAGGACCTCCACAGACTGAGGTCACTAACCTCACATCTGAGTGTTTCCACTCATGACGCCTTTTCTCTAACGGCATTCTAAGCTCTCGATCCATACACGAGTTCTGGGTAGAATGGTGTCCAGGGGGTGGAAGAAAGATAGAAGACGAAGTAGGGAAGCCAGCCAACCCCTCTCCTTTTATAATGTCGAGCTACTTCATACCTTGTTCTATCAACAACACGCTACTTCGTTCCTCTCCCTATCAGTCGAGTATCTCCGCTCCTTACTCTAACAAGTATGCTTCTAAACTCCAAGCTCTAAAGAACCTGCAATGAAACATACCTCTCCCAGGTTCTATCAAAGAAGCTTCAATCCCTCTCCTTATAGAATAGAAATGCAACTACGTTCCTTTAGCGGTTAAGTAGGATTTATTCATATCATAATAGAAGGGATAGGTTTTAGTCCTGGTTCAAGGTGTGAAGAGAGAGGCTGTCCCAAAAGGACAGGTACAAGACGAAGTGGCAGAAAGATAGAAGTATTGCACCCTTCTATGCCTTTTTTTTTCATGCTGATTGAGTAGAAGAAGTCAGATAGAAGGACTAGTCCCTTAGGGAATGATCTTATCTGGCTTTAGACTCCTTTCAACGACACAAGGGACAAGGTTATGAAAGAGTTTGCCTAAGAAGCTTAAGGGCCCATGCCGCAACACAGCGCTCAAACTTTCAACTCAACGGCTGGCTTCGTCTTCACTTTCAAGCTGGAACAGAACGTAAGTTGACAACCTTTAGCTTCTACTACAACAACTATAGACCTATCCTTCCTACTTAACCGCTTAACGGCAGCTTTAGCCTTCCTGCCCTAACCCGACCTCTTTCTCCAATCGAAGACTTGCGTACTCTGAGACCGTTTGGGGGACCTGCTTGCCCTTCTTCCCTCTCGGAAAAGAACTCCGTCAAACAATTAATGCCTTTGATGCAACTAGCCGGGCGGGTGGAAGTCGACTGAGGAATAGGATCCTTTTTCCGTTCAGTAGTTCTGCACATCGGATTGTGCAGCCGAGGAAAAACCTCATATCCCATAGTGGTTGGATAGGCCGATCCTTATCCTGAAAAAGATAGCAAACTGAGTAGACGTTGAAATGAAAGAGTCTTCCTTCTGATCCCAAGGAATGCGCGTCTGATGGTATCGTATATAAGAGAAAAGTTTTCTCGTTATTCGGGTTCGGAAGACTTGAGCAATAGGTTTCGACTCGGTCAACTGTCTTGATGAAGATTGACTGACAACAAGAAATGACGTAAGTGATAGATAGAAAAGTACGCTAATCTTGAAAGTTTTCCATTTTGGAGAAAGCGGCGGGCCCAAGGAGCTCTCCAATCGTGCCTCGAAATGAGGCCGGAGAGTCGGTAACCTGGGATCGCCTAAGATCGAATGGAACTGTCTTTGATTAGATGGAAACAGATAGATAGACAGTGTGTAGTGATTTCTTTAATTGTAGTCAGTCTTGACTTAGTTCTAGATGTCCCCCAATCCCACATGTCTTTCTTGATGGGTAAACCCAACCAGCGATTTACAACAAACAAGTCTTTCTTCATTTTTTTTAGAGCAAGAAAAGAAGCGGAATGTCCGGTAAATTATGTCGAATGAAGCTATTGGAATTATTGGAACAGCACCCTTGCACCATCTATTCACTATTGAGTCTTTTTGTCTTCGTGATCCTCACCCTACTCGGATTGTACGTGTGGAACACGGTGCAAAACCAACGCCACACCTACCACCTCTTGATTGCGTTAACTGAAAATAGGGTGCCCTTCCGGTGGGAATGGAAGTGGAATAAGCACATACTTGAGACTTTCCCTTCCCAAGCCCAACAACAGGAAGCGACGAGAACATAAAATCGTGAATGAAAGAGCGTGACGAGACTTTCTCAATTCGAGATGTTAGAAGGTGCAAAATCAATGGGTGCCGGAGCTGCTACAATTGCTTCAGCGGGAGCTGCTGTAGGTATTGGAAAGTGATGCCTTTTCTTCTTGACTTTCTATGTTATTCTTAGGTTCATTCTCCCTTTGGATTTAGAAGTGAAAGTCTTTTGCTTCTATCTAACAAGGCCCAAGTTACAGCGGGCTCTTTCTATTATGAAATGGTTCATCTTTTTCTGTTTATTGGTTAGTTTAGTATATAGGATTTCTACCTTCTTTGATTTGATTTTACTTCATTCCCCCTTGACTTTTCTTCCGCTCGATCCGAGCAGCTCTGGAGTCAGCTCAGGACGGACATAAAAAGGGAATTTATTGACAAATTGGACTTGTTGTTTCACCCCAACCCAAGACGCCATTCTGTTTCGCCTCCAAAACCAATTCCCAACTGGGTGGAAGAGGTTGATCTTCCAACCGAGGATCAAAACGATACCATAAACGATCTTAGAGATAAGTGTGCGATTCTAGAAGAATCCTTCTCTAAAAACCAATCAAGAGACCGCTTTACATGGCAAGATATCGCACAACGCCTCGTTTTGGAGGGGAAGGGAACGACCGCTGAAGTGGGTGCCACCAGGGAAGACTTCCAACGTCTGCTTGGAGAATTCAAAAATCCAGGAGAGAGCGACGTCTATCTTCGGGTTTGAAAGGCCCTGGAGAAGCATAGACGCTGAGGCACCTTTTATTACTCAAGGATGGATAAACTTGGTTGAAACAGGCATTGTTGGTCTGGCTGCTGGTCTAGCGATCCCTCCTAGCCGCCTAGAGTGCAGCCTGCCTGTTGAAGATCGTAACGTTTGTAACTCAGTGCTCCATACGGGGAAAATGAAAACAGAATTCGTTCGGATCCTCCCACATGTTCAATCTTTTTTTAGCGGTTTACCCAGAGATCTTTATCATTAATGCAA
>NW_028197054.1:0-2500 GCF_037176805.1 Vigna unguiculata | reverse complement strand
GCGGCCACCAGCTTTCCCAAAATCAATAAGGGGAGATCTGCTGCTTACTGCTCACGGAAACATCCGACCTATACTATAGTAAAGTCGTCCGCGTATCTTTCTGATATCAGATATCTAATAGCGATCAAAGGGTAGAACTCATGCTTTGAGTTTGCTGACTTGATTGATCAAGTCTGTCTGTCCTGTCTTCTTTTCTTTTTTAAGGAATTTAAAGAGAGGAATCCACTGGCCTTAGCTCATATACCCGTAGCTCATTGGGCAGATTGCTTTGAATAGCAAAATAGTAAAGATCAGAGTCGACATTCTTGGATTAGGCTGGTGCTATTTCTTATTTTTTTTTAATAATAAGGAGAAAGGCTGCCTTAGGTTTAGTTTAGGAGTTTGAGTTCTCTCTGCTTTCATAGCCTAGTTTCGTAGCCTTGGTGCCTAGCCTTTTCTGATCCCGGGAGAATAAAGAATAAGAATGGCTGTTCTTGAATCTTGAATCAGCTGTGAAAGACGCTCTTGCCTCAGTTGATGTTGGTGGAATAGATCTGTACACTCATACTAGAAGTGTACCATGGCAGGCAAGCAAGGAAGGCAGTCTAGTAATCCAGTCGATGGGCCCCTTTTTCCTTCCTCACCCTTTCTTTCTCTTTCTGGGACTCTCTATTTTCGCTTTCCAACTAATTCTGTTCGGGAACCTGTCTTCCACGCCACCTGTGGTTTCCGAGCATGGTCGTTCTGCTTTGGACATGTCTGCAACGTCTCCAGCTTTCTCCGGGCGAGGGCCTGAAGCAAGGCAAAAATCGAGCATCGAAGTGAGCATATAAGAAGAAGTGCTTAAAACGAAGTAAATGGTTCAACATGAATTACTTTCTGGAAGCAGGCTATGCCGCCACACCCCCCCTGTGAAAGAGGGCTACGCAGCTGATTCGGTTAATCACATGTCAGAACAACCGCTAGGGATCTTTTTTTCATTACCAAAACGGAGGTCACCCTTTTTCTTTCTTTGCTCAGCTCTTCTTTTGGAGTGAACCCGAGTCTAATAAATCATTTTTTTTTTAAATTGTCCATGTCTGCGTGTTCTTCTGTACGGCCATATGACAAGTCATTTGCGAACATTTCGGGAACCTTTGGTGGTCTTTTTGTTCCAAACATCGCATCCAGTATTGCTGGTTCCTTTTTAATTCAAAGAGCTAGCTCATTAGCTATCTGTGAGCGGGGCTTGTTGAAAGCATCTACTCGAGTGTTTCGATAAACTTACCAGTCATCTCAACATTCCAAATTCCTATCTTTCTAGCCAGCAGCCTATTACGTAAACAGCTTTGTCAACTAAGACATATACATTGTAAAATAAATCCTTTGGCCAGGTTCAGTAAAGATAAATCGCAGGATAAACCGTGGGGAGATTAGTGAAGCTAACGATCGATATAAGCTCAAACAATTCCCAAGCACAACAATAGCAATAGCTGCAGCTTGAAAAGCGAAGGTAGTTCTTGGGACCTTCACATTCACAAGAGATCAATGGATAAGGTAGTTGTTATGGAGTCATGAAAGAGCCGATTGTCTGATGTGCTCGTCAGGTAGGAAGGAGATGACCATCGTGCTGATTTCGGGGAAAAGACTGAAAAGAAGCTCTCTCGAATGAAGACCGTGCTCCCTTCTTTATAGGGAGGAGATCTTCTGCCCGCGGCTAAGTAGAGAAGAGAAAGGGGTCTTTGGTTCTCCCCTAAGGCTGGAGAGGCTCTTCCCGCTAAGAAATAGAATCATGTTATATCTACGCCATGATATCAATCAGGTGGTTTAGAACTAAATTCATATGGGTTCATCTTCCGCTTCTGGTAGAGAAGTTGAACAAATGGTCTCTGAGCTTTCGTCCCCGTATCCCATTCTTGGCCTTCAGCCGGCTTTGATCTACCCATATATTCTTCCTTTCATGGGGCTATCTCTCTACGCTAAGCTGGCAAAAGGGCTTTCCGAGGAAATGGGTGTAGAGGAGCTCGTGTATCTTTAGTCATAGGGCTCACCCCCTCAAGACCCTTGCTTCTCTGTCAGCTTCTTGTCTCGGAGTCTATTCTAACTACCTCTCTGCGGGACAGACAGCTGGAGGAGCACTTTCCGAGCGCTTGGCCAGGGGTTCTTCATCTATCAAGAGAGGGTTCCCGGTAATCAAGCTAGAAGTTCATTCCTCCCTTGCTTTGAAAACTTCTTAGCTTAGGAAGTCTCTACTCAGACGGGGATGGGTTTTGTTGATCCAGGTCGTACTCTATTGACTCAAGAAAAGTAGTTTAGAAGGTGACACCTCCGCTAATTGTCAAATCGCGTCTATCGGATAACTACTTTAATCAAAATTATCAGGTTCCTCAATGCTGGCAAAAGAGCTTTGAGACTTCCCGCCCGAGGATAGAATGTGAATCAATAATGAATGCGATGATCAAAGAAGCGGCTAGACATAGGGTCAAAGGTACAACCGCTACCGCCAGTAGGATTTCCTTGCTTTACTAACGAGCTAACCTAC
>NW_028197053.1:27500-40673 GCF_037176805.1 Vigna unguiculata | reverse complement strand
AAAAAAAGGAAAAAAACCGGGATTGGTTGAATTTCAAATATTCAAATTTACCAATAGAATACGAAGACTTACTTCACATTTTGAATTGCACCGAAAAGACTACTCATCCCAAACAGGTTTACGTAAAATTTTGGGAAAACGGCAAAGATTACTGTCTTATTTGTCAAAGAAAGATGGAATACGGTATAAAAAATTAATCAATCAGTTTAATATTCGGCAGTCACAAATTCGTTAAATTGAAGAGTAATTTTCAATTATTCGATTTATTAGATCTTGAATTTGGATGAACTTTTTTTTTAAGCGATTCATAAAAGAATAAATCGAGCAAAAACCTATGAATATCTCAACGAAAAGAAAGGACTTCATGATAGTCAATATGGGGCCTCACCACCCATCAATGCACGGTGTTCTTAGACTTATTGTTACTCTAGATGGTGAGGATGTTATTGATTGTGAACCGATATTGGGTTATTTACACAGAGGAATGGAAAAAATAGCGGAAAACCGAACAATTATACAATATCTGCCTTATGTAACACGTTGGGACTATTTAGCTACAATGTTCACAGAAGCAATAACTGTAAATGGACCAGAACAGTTGGGAAATATTCAAGTACCTAAAAGAGCCAGCTATATCCGAGTAATAATGTTGGAGTTAAGCCGTATAGCTTCTCACCTACTATGGCTAGGACCTTTTATGGCAGATATTGGTGCACAAACACCTTTTTTCTATATTTTCAGAGAAAGAGAATTAATATATGATCTATTTGAAGCTGCCACAGGTATGAGAATGATGCATAATTTTTTTCGTATCGGAGGGGTAGCGACTGATCTACCTTATGGTTGGATAGATAAATGTTATGATTTCTGCGATTATTTTTTAACAAGTATTGCTGAATATCAAAAACTTATTACGCGAAATCCTATTTTTTTAGAACGGGTTGAGGGCGTCGGTGTTGTTGATGTAAAAGAAGTTATTAATTGGGGTTTATCAGGACCGATGCTTCGGGCTTCCGGAATACAATGGGATCTACGTAAAGTGGATAATTATGAATGTTACGAAGAATTTCATTGGGAAGTTCAATGGCAAAAAGAAGGAGATTCATTAGCTCGTTATTTAGTTCGAATTGGTGAAATGATAGAATCCATAAAAATTATTCAACAGGCTTTGGAAGGACTTCCCGGCGGTCCATATGAAAATTTAGAAATCCGCTGCTTTGATAGAGAAAAAGAGCCAGAATGGAATGAGTTTGAGTATCGATTTATTAGTAAAAAATCGTCTCCGAGTTTTGAATTGCCAAAACAAGAACTTTATGTAAGAGTTGAAGCCCCCAAGGGAGAATTAGGGATTTTTCTAATAGGGGATCAAAATGGTTTTCCTTGGAGATGGAAAATTCATCCGCCCGGTTTTATAAATTTGCAAATTCTTCCTCAATTAGTTAAAAGAATGAAATTGGCCGATATTATGACAATACTAGGTAGCATAGATATTATTATGGGAGAAGTTGATCGTTGAAATGATAATTGATTTAACAGAAATACAAGATATACATTTTTTTTTCAGATTGCAATTTTTGAAAGAGATATATGGAATTCTTTGGGTATTTGTGCCTATTTTTATTTTGATATTAGGAATTACTATAAGTGTACTAGCAATTGTATGGTTAGAAAGAGAAATATCTGCAGGGATACAACAGCGTATTGGACCTGAATACACCGGTCCTTTTGGAGTTCTTCAAGCTCTAGCAGACGGAACAAAATTACTTTTTAAAGAGAATCTTATTCCATCTAGAGGAGATATTCGTTTATTTAGTTTCGGCCCATCTATCTCAGTCATATCCATTATAATAAGCTATTCAGTAATTCCTTTTGGCTATAACTTTGTTTTATCTGATCTGAATATTGGTGTTTTTTTATGGATTGCTATTTCGAGTATTGCCCCCATTGGACTTCTTATGTCAGGATATGGGTCAAATAATAAATATTCCTTTTTGGGTGGTCTACGAGCAGCTGCTCAATCAATTAGTTATGAAATACCATTAACTCTATGTGTGTTATCGATATCTCTATGTGTGCTTCGTTGAGACATAAATTTTTTGATACTATTTCTTATAAGCCTCTCCTTATATTTAAAGTACAAAAAGAATCTATAAAGAATATATATATATTCTTTTCGCATTTGGATTGAATAATTGAATCAGATAGTTATATGAGTGCAATAAAACAGCTTTTTTTGAATATAATTTATAGAATACTCTATTACTTATAGAGAAAGTATGATGATTTCAAATTGCAGTAAAAATATTGAGTCTAATTTTCTATGTATAAGAATAAGGTGAAAAAATCAATGAAATTCTAGAATTAGATTCTATATATTATATTCTATGTATAGAAGTGGTTGTTTTTCCCAAGATTTGTTGATTAGTAATCCTGTCTTGAAGCGGACGCAAAAGACCAACCTTTTTCAAATTTTCAATATCATTTGTATGAATTAGCATACATATATTAACAAAATTAAAAAAAGGCATTAATATAATAAAAAAAATTAATGGATGGCTAGAAACACCAAAATACACAAAAGATTAGTAACGTATATTTCTTTTTTAAATTATCCAATTTATGTATAATATAAAAAGAATACTAATGGGGACTTGAAGTTGGTAGAAAAAATAAGGCAGTACTCCCCCCAATTCCGATCTAGAGTATACTTCCATCCATTGATTGAATAAATAACTATCAGGAACGAAATAATCCTTTAATTTTTTGAAGTCCCCTTTTGCTTGCACAAAAAGGAATAAGATAAGAGGTAAAAGTGATCTCCTTTTTCTTTTTTGTCTTATATACTCCATATTTATGGAGATAATCATAATTTAAAAAAAGAACATCTAATTATTTTTCGGAATCGAAAATGATGTGGGAGTTCTTGATAATTTTAAAAGAGTATTTTATGCAAAAATGAAATTAAGTTATTACTCAACAAATTTAATTTTGAATTTTTTAAAGGATGAGATCAATTCAGAAGTACCTTTTGTATTTTTTATTTATCTAAAGAAATTCAATAAATGTGCAAATGTTTTTATTTTTTAAATAAGTGTGTATTCATTTAAAAATTTTTTTTAGAACAGACAGAATTCCATGGGTCTAATTCAGAACCGTCCGAGAAAATAGAATCTTATCTATCTTAGGGATATATCAAGGGAGAAATAATTGGCCGGGTTCTTATATTTTTTTAAGGCTTTAAAGGAGCCGTATGAGATGAAAATCTCATGTACGGTTCTGTAATAGAGATGGTAACAGTAATGTCATCACCGACTAGGATTATCTAACAGTTTAAGTACAGTTGATATAGTTGATGCACAATCCAAATATGGTTTTTGGGGATGGAATTTGTGGCGGCAACCTATGGGTTTCCTCGTTTTTCTAATCTCTTCCCTAGCAGAATGTGAAAGATTACCTTTTGATTTACCAGAAGCGGAAGAAGAACTAATAGCGGGTTATCAAACCGAATATTCCGGTATCAAATTTGGTTTATTTTATGTTGCTTCCTATTTAAACCTATTCGTTTCTTCCTTATTTGTAACAGTTCTTTATTTTGGTGGTTCAAATTTCTCTATTCCGTACATCTTCGTTTCTAATTTTTTTCAAATAAATAAAACATACGGAGTTTTTGTAACGATAATTGGTATCTTTATTACACTAGTTAAAACTTATTTATTCATATTCGTTTCTATCACAACAAGATGGACTTTGCCTAGGCTACGAATAGATCAATTATTAAATCTTGGGTGGAAGTTTCTTTTACCCATTTCTCTTGGTAATCTATTATTAACAACGTCGTCTCAACTGTTTTCACTGTAAAAAAAATGTGGACCTTCTATATTCAAAATTCAGAACTTGTTTTAAACAAGAGAAAGAAAAAAAATATTCAGAGCTATTCACGATATGTTCCTTATGGTAACTGAATTCATAAATTATAGTGAACAAATAATACGAGCTGCTAGATATATTGGTCAAGGTCTCATGATTACCTTATCTCATGCAAATAGGTTACCCGTAACTATTCAATATCCTTATGAAAAAATAATCTCATCAGAACGTTTTCGCGGTCGAATACATTTTGAATTTGATAAATGCATTGCTTGTGAAGTATGTGTTCGTGTCTGTCCTATAGATCTACCCATTGTTGATTGGAAACTAGAAACTGATATTCGAAAAAAACGGTTGCTTAATTACAGTATTGATTTTGGAATCTGTATATTTTGTGGTAACTGTATTGAGTATTGTCCAACAAATTGTTTATCAATGACCGAAGAATATGAACTTTCAACTTATGATCGCCACGAATTGAATTATAATCTAATTGCTTTGGGTCGTTTACCAGTATCAGTAATTGATGATTATACAATTCGAACAATTCAAATAAAATGATTTCAAAATTCTTCACAAAAATAATTGAATTTCTCTATATATAGAATAAAAAAAAAGATATTCTATTTTTTTGAAATGACTCTTTGGCATAAAGAAAAGAATGAAATTCCATTGATTCTATAACAACTGTACCTAATAACAATTCACATATCTTATCTTAGGATTTGGTGAATTTCTATGCACAGATAATTTTCGTATTTAACAAGTTTTTTCCTGGTCATATCAATAAGGTCATGAAATTTCTATTTATCTTTTATTTTACATATAATGGATTTGTCCGAATCGCTACATGATTTTATTTTAATCTTTCTTGGATCAGGTCTCATATTAGGAAGTCTAGGAGTAGTATTCTTTACGAATCCGATTTTTTCTGCTTTTTCATTGGGACTAGTTCTTGTTTGTGTATCTTTATTCTATATTTTATCAAACTCCCATTTCGTAGCTGCCTCACAGCTACTTATTTACGTGGGCGCTATAAATGTTTTAATAATATTTGCTGTGATGTTTATGAATGGTTCGGACTATTACCAAAATTTTCGTGTTTGGACCGTTGGGGATGGAATTACTTTGATGGTTTGTACCAGTATCTTTCTTTCACAAATAACTACTATTCTAGAGACATCATGGCACGGAATTATTTGGACGACAAGACCCAATCAGATTTTAGAGCAAGATTTGATAAGTACTAGTCAACAAATTGGAATTCATTTATCAACAGATTTTTTTCTTCCATTTGAACTAATTTCAATAATTCTTTTAGTTGCTTTAATAGGTGCAATTTTTGTGGCTCGCCAATAAGAAAGTTTTCGAACTAATAAAATAATATAAATTACATTTTGTTAGAATTTATTACATTTCTTTTTTGTTGAATTATATGTTAAGGAAAAAGAATATTTATGTATAAAGTATAAAATCTTTTTGCAAATACTTGATTTTGTTGTAGACTTATTATGTTAGGCAATAAAATCCGTTGAATTCATATTCATATCGAAATGAATAAAAATTGAAAAGGAGTTGGTCAATGATATTCGAGCATACACTTGTTTTGAGTGCTTATTTATTTTCTATAGGTATCTATGGATTGATCACGAGCCGAAATATGGTTAGAGCCCTTATGTGTCTTGAACTTATACTAAATGCAGTTAATATAAATCTCGTAACCTTTTCTGATTTTTTTGATAGGCGGCAACTAAAAGGAAATATTTTTTCAATTTTTGTTATAGCTGTTGCAGCCGCTGAAGCAGCTATCGGACCAGCTATTGTTTCCTCAATATATCGTAATAGAAAATCAACCCGTATCAATCAATCAAATTTGTTGAATAAATAGTATTATTCATAAAAAAAAGTCTAATTTTGAATAGTGTGTACTATATAATCCATTCAAATTAGCAGAAATGATATATCCTTTTTAATCATGTTTGCGTTTGCGAAAACAAAGATAAGAAATCAAAGTATCTTGGTTCTATTCTCTTATTAGTTATTAATCTATAAATATATTTTTAGTAGCAAAATTCTTATAAATCATTGATTCATCTGGTATATAATATAGATATATATATATAGATATATATATATCATATATAGATATATATAATTGGTTTACCAATTTACTAGATTGAAAATGTTGAATTTTTGATGTTCAAGGATTATGTTCCAATGTCACATTCAGTAAAGATTTATGATACATGTATAGGATGTACTCAATGTGTACGAGCCTGCCCAACAGATGTATTAGAAATGATACCTTGGGACGGATGTAAAGCTAAACAAATTGCTTCTGCCCCAAGAACAGAGGACTGTGTTGGTTGTAAGAGGTGTGAATCCGCCTGTCCGACGGATTTCTTAAGTGTTAGAGTTTATTTATGGCATGAAACAACTCGAAGCATGGGTCTAGCTTATTGATACGTTTCAAAAAGAACCGCATACAAGTACTTTTTTTTACTGGCAAAAACCCGGGCTCAAAATAAAAAAATATTTTGAGCCCGGGTTTTTGTAGTCTAAGTATATCTTATTTTTATCACGAATTATTTTCCTTGGTTAACAACAGTTGTAGTTTTGCCAATAGTCGGAGGTTCTTTAATTGTCTTATTTCCCCATAAAGGAAATAAGACAATTAAATGGTATACTTATTGTATATGTTTCATAGATCTCCTTCTAATAACCTATGTATTTTGTTATCATTTCGAATTAGATGATCCACTAATCCAATTGACAGAAAATTATATAATGGATCCATTTTTTTGACTTTTACTGGAGATTCGGAATAGATGGACTCTCTCTAGGACCCCTTTTATTAACGGGATTTATCACTACGTTAGCTACGTTATCAGCTCAACCGGTTACTCGAGAATCTAAATTATTCTATTTTCTAATGTTAGCAATGTATAGTGGTCAACTAGGAACATTTTCTTCTCAAGACATTTTACTTTTTTTCATCATGTGGGAATTAGAATTAATTCCCGTTTATCTACTTTTATCTATGTGGGGTGGAAAAAAACGTTTGTATTCAGCTACAAAGTTTATTTTGTACACTGCGGGAAGTTCTGTTTTTTTATTACTGGGAATTCTGGGTATGGGTTTCTATAGTTCTAATGAACCAACATTAAATTTTGAATCATTAACTAATCAATCATATCCCGTGGCACTGGAAATAATCTTCTATATGGGATTTCTTATTGCTTTTGCTGTCAAATCACCAATTATACCCTTACATACATGGTTACCTGATACCCATGGAGAGGCGCATTACAGCACTTGTATGCTTTTAGCCGGAATATTATTAAAAATGGGAGCATATGGGTTGGTTCGAATTAATATGGAATTATTATCTCGCGCTCATTCTATATTTTGTCCCTGGTTAATGTTATTAGGTTCCATTCAAATAATCTATGCAGCTTCAACATCTCTTGGTCAACGCAATGTAAAAAAAAGAATAGCTTATTCCTCGGTCTCTCATATGGGTTTCTTAATTTTAGGAATTGGTTCTATAAGCGAGACAGGGCTGAATGGGGCTATTTTACAAATAATCTCTCACGGATTTATTGGTGCTGCCCTTTTTTTCTTGGCGGGAACTAGTTATGATAGACTACGTCTTCTTTATCTCGACGAAATGGGTGGAATGGCTATCCCAATGCCAAAAATATTCACGATTTTCACTACCTTATCGATGGCTTCTCTTGCATTACCGGGCATGAGCGGTTTTGTTGCAGAATTTATAGTATTATTGGGAATAATTACCAATCAAAAATATCTTTTCATCACAAAAATACTCATAACTTTTGTAACTGCAATTGGAATGATATTAACTCCTATTTATTTATTATCTATCTTACGTCAAATGTTTTATGGATACAAGCTTTTTAATAAACAAAATTCTTATTTTTTTGATTCGGGGCCACGAGAATTATTTATTTCAATTTCTATCCTTATACCCGTAATAAGTATTGGCATTTATCCAGATTTTATTTTTTCAATTTCGGCTGACAAGGTTGAAGCTATTCTCTCTCATTTTTTATAGATAGTTTTTGGGAATAAATGAAAAAGAAAAAATAGAAATCAATCCGATGCACAATAAAAAAAAATGGATTTCTTTTTGTATTTTCTTAATTACATAAAAATGAAATTGAATTCTAATTGAATATTTTTGTTGTTTGTGAGAACCCCTTGAATCAATATTACATTACTTGATTCAATGGGGTCTTAATCATTTTATTGGGAGTTTTTTTTCTTATTCTATAGAATGTTCCCAATATTTGTGAATTTTTTTAAATTAATTAGGTGTAAATGAACCATAACTATGTAGTCCTATTCCTAAAAGATTTATCCCTAAATAACATATCCAAATTATAAGAAAGCCTATGGAGGCCACTATTGAAGAATTTCTATATTCCAATTTTTTATTTTTTCTAGTATGTAAATAAATTGCGAAAATAGTCCAAGTAATAAAAGCCCAAGTTTCCTTTGGATCCCAATTCCAATATGATCCCCATGCCTCATTAGCCCATACTGCTCCAGATATATTACCTATTGTTAAAAAGATAAAACCTAGACTAATAGTACGGTAACCCCAACGATCCAATTGTTGAATAAATTGATATCTATAATAATTTCTATAAGACGAATAAAACGGAAAAGGAGTTTGTTGTAAAATATTCTTTTTATCATTCATATTCATATATTTGATTTCAGCAAAAGAAAAGGATTCATTAAAAAAAAACAAAGTCTTGCTTTTACCAAGAATTTGTATGAGTTCTTGAAATGTAATGACTAAAATAGCCACTGATATTAATGATCCACATAAAAGAGTTGTATAACCCAATATCATCATACTTACGTGCATCATTAACCAATGGGACTGTAAAGCAGGCACTAATTTTAAGGATTCATGCATTTCGGTTAAAAGACCCGAAGTAGCAAAGCCTTGGGTAAAAAGAATACTTGGTGTTATTATTGTATTGAAATAGTCATTTTTTTGTTTTTTGAAGCAAAGAACCATATAAAAGATAGAAAAAGTCCATGAAAGAAATATTAATGATTCATATAAATTACTAAATGGTAAATGGCCTGAAAAAATCCAACGAGTAACTAACAATCCTGTGATACAAAAAAAGGTTATTATCATGCCTTTTTTGAACAAATTGTATAATCCTATGATTTCATTGCCTAATAATAAGGTTATCAAATGAATTGAAATTAAAATAGATACGACCGAAAAGGATATATGAGTTAATATATGCTCTAAAGTGGAAAATACCATATAGAATGAAAAAATAGAAATACTTGGAATAGAAATAATAATTCTTTATAGGAACTTTTTTTTAGAAGATAAGATGCCGCTACTCGGACTCGAACCGAGATGCTCTAGCACTGCTTCCTAAGAGCAGCGTGTCTACCAATTTCACCATAGCGGCTGACTCGAAACCATAATAACCCAATTTTAGTCAATTGTCGAGATTCAAAGAATCAATTAAAACACAATATTTGTTTACTAAACATTCAATAAAATAATTTTAAAGAATTCTATTAGAATCTATTAAATATAGAATGTAAATATCATAATATAGAATGTAAATATCCTAAATTCATAACTGAATCTTATATTCTATATCAATTTTATATTCATATTTTTGTATTTAAAAAAGAGTCGTTGAATCCAGTTAATTGAAATTATTCTAACGTTTATATTTGTTACAGAAAAAGCTTTTTGAATTCCCCGTAAAAATAGATTGCCCTAATGAAAAAGCTTTTAATGCTGTAAAATATCCCTTCTTTTTCCATAAAGTGTTCCGAATAAGTTTTTTTGATATAGACGTGCGCTTTTTTGGAACTGCCATAGAATTAGTATAGTTTTTTATTGTTATAGAATTTTATGTGAAAGACATTTTGCGGTAAATGAAAATTAAGTTTATCTCTAATTAGACATATATTTTATATATTTGAATTTCCATTTTTGTTTTTATTATATTTATAATAAGAATATAATACTTTTTAGAAAGTTTTCCCCAAATCGCTATTTCTTATTGTAATAAAAACTTAATTAGTTAAGTTAAATTTAATGAACTAAACCAATGTTCAAAAAATATTGTCCAAAGAGTCAGAATAATGAATAATCGATTATTCTATTTTATTAAATTCTATCTTTCTTTGTTATTAACCGAAACCATTCCTTTACTTTACAAAAAAGATAAAAGAAAAACCTAAGAAACCAAATTCATTAGAATCCTAATTTTTTTTCTTTATTGTATGGAATATACACATCAATATTCATGGATCATACCTTTTATTCCATTCCCAGTTCCGATGTTAATAGGAGTGGGACTTCTACTTTTTCCCACTGCAACGAAAAATATTCGCCGTATTTGGGCTTTTCCTAGTATCTTATTGTTAACTATAGTTATGATTTTTTCGCTTGATTTGTCTATTCATCAAATCAAGAATAGTTTGTTTTTTCAATATGTATGGTCTTGGACCATAAATAATGATATTTCTTTAGAGTTTGGGTACTTGATCGATTCACTTACTTCTATTATGTCAATATTAATTACTACGGTTGGCATTCTCGTTCTTATTTATAGTGATAATTATATGTCTCATGATCAAGGATATTTGAGATTTTTTGCTTATCTTACTCTTTTTAATATTTCAATGTTGGGATTAGTTACTAGTTCGAATTTGATACAAATTTATTTTTTTTGGGAATTAATTGGAATGTGTTCTTATTTATTAATAGGCTTTTGGTTCACCCGCCCTATTGCGGCAAATGCTTGTCAAAAAGCATTTGTAACGAATCGTGTAGGGGATTTTGGTTTATTATTGGGAATTTTAGGTCTTTATTGGATAACGGGTAGTTTGGAATTTCGGCATTTGTTTCAAATTATAAATAATTTGATTTCTAAAAATGAAATGAATATTTTTTTTTTTACTCTGTTTGCCCTCTTGCTATTTTGTGGCTCAGTTGCAAAATCTGCCCAATTTCCTCTTCATGTATGGCTACCCGATGCTATGGAGGGACCTACTCCAATTTCTGCCCTTATACATGCTGCTACTATGGTAGCCGCTGGAATTTTTCTTGTGGCTCGTCTTTTTCCTCTTTTCATAGTGCTACCCAAAATAATGAACGCAATAGCTTTTATAGGTATAATAACAGTAATATTAGGAGCTACTTTAGCTATTGCTCAAAAAGATATTAAGAAAAATTTGGCCTATTCTACAATGTCTCAATTGGGTTATATGATGTTAGCTTTGGGTATGGGATCTTATCGAGGTGCTTTATTTCATTTGATTACTCATGCTTATTCAAAAGCATTGTTGTTTTTAGGATCTGGATCCATTATTCATTCAATGGAAGCTCTTGTCGGATATTCTCCAGCTAAAAGTCAAAATATGGTTTTTATGGGCGGTTTAACAAAACATGTACCAATTACAAAAACTTTTTTTTTAGTGGGTACACTCTCTCTTTGCGGTATTCCACCCTTTGCCTGTTTTTGGTCTAAGGATGAGATTCTTAATGATAGTTGGTTGTATTCACCAATTTTTGCAATAATAGCTTGTTCTGCAGCAGGATTAACTGCATTTTATATGTTTCGAATTTATTTACTTGTTTTTGAGGGATATTTAAACGTTCATTTTTTGAATTTTAATGGAAAAAAAAATAGTTCATTCTATTCAATATCTTTATGGGGGAAGAAACAAGTAAAACTTAAAAGAAAAAACGAAAATTTTTTCTTAGTTTTACTAAAAATAAAAAAGAATGAAATAACTTCTTTTTTTATCCGGAAGAGATATCTACATCGCGTTAATCAAAATATTAAAAATATAAAACATCTTGTTTTTGGTATTATGCATTTTGGCACTAAAAAAACTGCTTGTTTATATCCTAATGAATCTAACAATACTATGCGATTTTCTATGCTTATTTTAGCGCTCTTTACTTTATTCGTTGGTGCTGTAGGAATTTCTTTCAGTCAAGACGGAATACATTTGGATATTTTATCAAAATTGTTAATTCCGTTTATAGATCTTTTACATAAAGATTCAGAAAATTTTATGAATTATTATGAATTTTTCACAAACGCAACTTTTTCTTTGAGTTTCACTTTTTGGGGAATATTTCTAGCGTCTTTTTTTTACAAATCGGTTTATTCCTATTTAAAAAATTTGAATTTATTAAATTTATTTGAAAAAAGTTTTCTTAAAAAAAATGTTGCCGATCATTTTCAAAATATCATATATAATTGGTCGTATAATCATGGTTATATAGATCTTTTTTATGAAAAATCTTTAATTGCTAGTATCAGAAGATTAGTGAAATTAAATTCTTTTTTTGATAAAAAAAGAATTGATGGAATTACGAATGGAATAGGTATTACAAGTTTTTTTCTAGGAGAAGCTATCAAATATGTGGGGGGGGGGCGAATAGCTTCGTATATATTATTGTATATTCTAGATATATTAATCTTTCTAGTAATTTTATTGTTACATCGAAACAAATAAATATTGATGAATCTCATGAATATGGAACTCGGTAAGAAAAGGGGATTTAAAAATTGAAAAAGAAGATTCTGAAAGAATCTTCTTTGAATACTAAAATTACGTATTGAATTTGGATTCTTGTATCCATAATTCAAAAAGTTTTTTTGACTATTGCCGAAGAACTGAAATAAAAGATAGGGTATAGCTATGACAGTTATTGTATGGGGTCTACCCAATGCTAAATGCAAAGGCGCATAATAGATAGACATGAACATTATGAGCTGTCCCGTAATAAACCCAGTTGTTGCTGCTATTTTCTTCTCGGTTCCTTCTTCCACAAGTCTAGCTCGAAGAAGGAAGAGATAAGAGGGCCCTATGGAAAATGTGGTCATAAATCCATAATAGAGTCCGACCACAACTATCGAATTCATTATCTTCATGCATAAGAATACTAGATTCTCCAGTATAAAAGATTGAAAAATCATCTCAAACCTCTCTTTTTCTTTTCTATTGCAATTTTTGGATTATTATATAACGATTTTTCAATTTTCAATTTTGCATAATTTTCCATTTATAGAAATAGATAGACTAGAAATAGAAACGACATCTCTTATCTCAATAACACCAAAGATAGGGATATTAAATGAATGGAATTAGTTTATGGATGTAATATAATGAAATAGAGCCAGTTTGAGGTTCCCTATGAAATGAGGCATGGAAGGGAGCCGCTGTGAAGAAATTTGACGAGTTACGAAGGAAACTTCGAGTTCCTAT
>NW_028197053.1:5000-10000 GCF_037176805.1 Vigna unguiculata | reverse complement strand
CTATTAGCCCCCCACAAGGTGTGTGAATAAGTAATTGTCTGATAATTAGCAAGGAATATACGTCTTTCTACTAAACAGGATGTATTGAATTCATAAATCATTAGATACTTTTTTTGAATGTCAACTAAGTATCGTAAGTAAATTGCTCCCGGTTGTTCACTTATTTGATAACCAGAGTTATTCTTTGATAAAAGATCACTATGAGTAAGACTCAATAGAATTTGATCAATCCTTTTTTCTGTTGTTAAGGTAGAAAACTGAACCAAGAATTCTTTTTCTTTATCATCAATCGAATCAGTGTTCGAGACCCAGGATTCTATTTGATCATCAATCCAATCACCATTCACGTTTTTTATTTTTCTTATCAAGGAATAGATTGCTTTACTTGGATGACTTAGATGTCTCGTATTTCTCGAAAAAGCGATTCGATTGATGGGATTTGGTATAATACTTATGAGATCGATGAGATTCCAATATTTATTCTTAGAACGTATGGATTTGACCCCATAAGCGGGACCACCACCCCATAGCATGTTGCTACCAAAAGCAAAACTCCGTATTTCTTCTAGAGAATCTCCTAATTGTTCCAGAGCAACTAGAAAGATATTCTTTAACCAGAAAGAATTCAGTTCAGATGTAGGATACCTATCCAGAAGTTTTCGCAACTCAATCATGTATGATGGAATCATCAAAGATTTTACCTTTTCGAACTCTGTCTGTAACTCACTATAGACTCGAGAAACAAAGAGAAGATGTGTACGAACGAGATATCCAGCAACAAGGAGAAGGAAAAGGATTGAATAGAAGAACTCCTGAACATTTAGCGATCTCAGATGTGTCGATATCAATAGTAACTCATTATTTCGATGAGTCATTTCTTCGGACAGAAGAAGATTATGGAAACAATTACCCGGAATCTCACTTATCAGATTCCATTGTGGAAGACACAATGGAATCTGACGAATTCGCCATAATATATCTGACCCATGCATAATATCATGAAAAATGGATACAAATTTTTGGCTGCTACTTAGTATCGGCAATAGGTCTGAAAAAGTATCTAAAAATATGAAATTTAGATATTTGTACCCCGTCGAGGTAAGGAACCATGGTATATATGTTTGGAATAGATTCCATTTTGAGAGAGTTGAAAAAACACTATCTTGTTGAAAGGTTCTATACATCTGACCTTTCTCAAGGCATTTTTGTAGACAAGAACTCCGTTTTTTCCTTTTTTCGGATGGTAAATATTTCTCAGAACATGGAGTGTGAATCCAACCCATGTTTGAATTGAAATTGAGATACTGATACAAGTTCTTCCCTTCTGAATCAGGTATATTCATATCTGAAAGAGGTTGACAATAAGTTTTTTCAAAATGGACTATTTGTCCCTCTGTTAGAGGTGTTCCAGAAATGTCTGCGATCGAGTAAATAGCTCCACGAACGAATGGATCGTATCGAATTGGAAAATGGAAAGATTTGTAGAAGTTATACCCTTCGTCGCCACTTTGCGGAAAATCGTTAGGTATCAATATGTTAGATACCTGTAACTCGATTGGTGAAATAGTATCTCTCTTCAAAAAAGCATGTTTTTTTTGACCATCGCAAAAAGAAAAGATTTTGTTGCGAATGAACAAGATTTTGAGGAATTGTCCATACGTAAAATCATAATTATTGATACGGGCCTTTTCCACATAAAAAGGGAATCTTTTGTTACAATAGAAGCAGAAGTGATATTGATTATTCAAGAATCGAAGTCGATTTGCTTTATAAAAATAGTATATCAATGAACTTCTATGAAATGGTTTCACGGGATTCAGCCAATTGTCTGGATCGTGGGATATCATTGAGAAATAGGAATCTGTGTTATCAAAAGATTTCCTGCGATTCTTTCTAGTATGGAATGAGTCAATCATCCACTTTGGTATCTTATTGAACAAAAATGGTGATATTGTTCCTCCATTGATCAAGAATTTCGATTTTTGGGAAGTATCTTGGTCATCCAATAATAAGGGTTTCCTTTTTTTCAAATGAAAGATTTGAAGACCTATTGATTCTAATAACTGATTACAGAGTGGATCATTCGGACCTTTCAATTCATAGATGTGGATCTCGGACCTATGAATGGGGATACCCCCAAAACTCACAAATAAAAAAGAAGGAAGTGAGTTAGACAAAAAGAGAAGAAACTTGGGCAAAAAAAGAAGTAACTTGGACAAAAATAAACAAAGTGACTTAGACAAATCTTTTTTGTCGATAACCTCAGACCAATCAATCGAATATTGATTAATATGTAATCGATCGAACACTACTTGAAAACGGCTATTCTGCTCAGAAATGAAATAGTCCAAATGTTCCTGGAAATTCTTGCTCCCATTGGACCATTTGTATCTATATACATTAGGATCCCAATTCATAGATCTCTCCGTTCGAGAAATCAAAATAAGAGGATCGAACCACTTCTTCTGACTCTTTTTCAAATTTGATAAATGTTGGTTGATCGTGTATTTCATTCTAGTTCGATGATTCAGAGTATCATTTCCTATTTGATACCTTTGAATTCCATATTCGAAGTTGCAATTGAATCGATTCAATACATTTCTTATGTAACCATGGGTGCTATATTGGATTTGAATCAGATTTCGGATCAATCTATATTGATTGACTGCCTCCATTATGTTGTTGCTAGCAAATACAACTATTTTAGGTTTTGGATCTTCCACATTATTTCCGCAAGAGGTCTGGACCCATTTTTTTATGATCCTTCGATAAAAAGATTCATTCTCTTCATAAAAAAGAGGAGGTAGAACCAATAAAGAGTGCTTTTTCGATTCATCCCTGGAGTTCAATAACTCATTCAAGAAATGTTTTTGATCCAATCCGGAGGAATCCATAGAAAAATCAAATTCCTTATGATACACCAGATCCGGCTCGGTTATTGATAGAGTGAATAGATCTGCCATTTCTTGAAATATATCTTCTGATTCAAAATCGTGGTGTAACGTGTATCTCCCCCTGTTCCGGTCATGGAATAGATGAAATAAACCCCAAAATGGATTTTTGTTCAAGAATGAAATCTTATTGGAACTGTCCAGTTCACCCTTTGGAACCATATCACATCCTCGATAGGATGAAATAGGATGAATTGAGACGGTATTTTGTAAGTACATAATTATCTTGAATAAATTCACTATTTCTTTCTTTTCCGATCGCCTGGAAAAAGCAAGATGTTTCTTTTGTTCTTTTTTCAACAATTTCTGATCTCTAGTAGACCTATCAGTAGGATTCGAACCCAGATGAAGTTCTGACCATCTGTCAGAGAAAAAAGAACGAGTGGCTCTTGCAGGATTCCCAAAAAATTCTTCGATTTCTTCCGGAAGCAGATGATTATTCATCTGCTTCTCACGTTCCATGAATAGTCGGCACATTGAGGAATATCCAGAAAGGATTTTAAGGAATCGCTCTGATTCTATCTCTGTTCGTTCCGTTTGAAGAAAGGAAGGATCCCAACAAAGAATCGATCTTTCTTTTAGTTGTTGAATCTCTCTTTGATTGATCAATGTGTGATATTTCGAATCCTCATTCCTAATGGAATCGAAAGAATCCTTGGATTGATCAGAAGATCCTTTCAATTGGCTAGAATCCGTTACTTGAATGAAACTAGATCTCGTGGAATCATATTGAAGATTTGATGATACATTCCGTACCTTGCTAAAAAACCGATCCTTGTTTCCCAACCACACATTGTCTAACCAAATCCAATTCTCTCGTGACATGTTCCTCAAAAAATCCGATTCGTGCGGACTCTTCCCCCAACTAACGAAGAGATCTTGACGGAATTGCCACATATGAAATTGAGCACAATTTTGCAAAGAAATAGCCCGCTTGTTTCTCAAGAAGAGATGCGAAACATGCTCAATATCATTTGATTGAATAATTGACCCAGTCCCTTGTTGTTTGAAGAAACCCTCCACTTCCTTTGGTATTTTTTCACGAAAAGCAAACATGAGATAATAAATCCAGTCTTTCACTAAGATTTCGAATAGCTGTCCCGAATTCAAGTTGATTATGTTTCGCCTCTTTCTCGGGGAAAGACGATCAAAAAATTCCCAATCATGGTCCTTACGGATCGGATCATCCATATAATATACAAAAAGGAACTCCAGATATTTGATATCTTTCTCTTTGAATGAGATCTCAATTCCAGCGATGGTTTCATTAGATATCTTACAACTAGAATCGCTCTTTTTTCCTATCCAGTTCCTCCACCACCGCGAATCCCAGTTAAATTCAGGCATGATATACTTTTTAGTTATTGGGAGAACCCGAGTACTCTCTTTCGGATCCAGGAAAGAACTCTCAGAGATCTTTTTTCCTTTTGGAAGATACAGGAGCGGAACAATCAACCTATTGATATTGGAAGACTCAGATGATTCTTCCAATGTATCATTTTTGGGTCCAATGGAATTCATAGGTATAGGAAGAAGCCTTGTCAAATAGGGATTTTTTCTTTCGACCATTTTTCGATTGTTAATACGATATATAAGGACCGCTACTACAAAGAGTACTACATACTTGATCGTGAAATATCGATTGCTTGTTGAACCCTGTGAATTGCGTGAAAGTAGGATACTCCAAATTCGGGAGTCCAAGAGTTTTATAAAACTCTCTTGATGGAAAAAAATATGAATGAAAAATCCCGCTGAATTGAATTGGGTCCATGAATCTAAGAAATAGCGAGAATTCTTGATTTCTCTCAATATCTCTCTCAATTCGAAAATCCAGGATTTGAATTGATGTCCTTTCATCGAATCCTCCTAATTGCATTGATTTATCCGAAAGATTTCACTTCAATTGGAATTTGGTTATTCACCATGTACGAGGATTCCCGCTAAGCATCCATGGCTGAATGGTTAAAGCGCCCAACTCATAATTGGCGAATTCGTAGGTTCAATTCCTACTGGATGCACGCCAATGGGACCCTCCCTCCAAAAAGTCTA
>NW_028197053.1:0-2500 GCF_037176805.1 Vigna unguiculata | reverse complement strand
CGAGGACATGCGAAAAATGATAATAGATCTCGTCGTTAACGTTAATTTGAACATCCATTTTTAAATAGTAATGCATAAAGAAATATTACAAAATTGAATTCTTAGTAAAATGAAGTTCAACTCATTTCTTTTAGAATTCATTAAATGAATTCAATAATTCATAATAATAATAAAATTCTTTTTTAATGAAGAATTCAATCAATTCAATATTTTATTGATTTGTCAAAATAGACTCTTATGATAAAGAAGAACCTCTATACAGAAGCCTTGTCTTTTGGTCAAATCAAAAAAAAAGGTTCATGTCTATTTTATTTACAACACACAGTACAAATAGTAATTGATGTGATTTGTACATAAATAAAACATTATGATACTTGAATTTCTATTTGAATTTTCTATTTGCTTTAGTTGAATATCTTCTTTTATTCGATTTTTTGAATTGTTTATTTTACAATAGTCGATGATAGTCACAATAGAAATTTCAACGAACTTAGTCAATGAGCTATAATGAGTTATAAAGATCTATCTATAGATAAAAAATACACAAATAAGAAATATCATTTTATGTAAGGAGTATGTTGATTATATAAAAAGTAAGAGGCAACAATTTTTTTCGTTTACCATGGGGAAGGACACTATCGCCAACATAATAACCTATATACGAAATGCTGACATGAATAAAAAAGGAATGGTTCAATTACCTTTTACTAACATTACAGAAAAAACTGTAAAAATACTTTTACGAGAGGGTTTTGTTGAAAACATCAGAAAACATAGAGAAAACGACAAATATTTTTTAGTTTTAACTCTACGGTATCGAAGAAATAGAAAAGAATCATATAAAAGTTTTTTCAATTTAAAACGAATAAGTACACCTGGTCTACGAATATATTACAATTATCAACAAATCCCTCGAATTTTAGGAGGCATGGGGATTGTCATTCTTTCAACTTCTAGAGGTATAATGACAGATCGAGAGGCTCGATTAGAAAAAATCGGCGGCGAAGTTTTATGTTATATATGGTAATCTTTCTAATATCCGAATTCGATGAGAAACTTGTATCCATTTCATTTATGTAAAAAAAAAAAAGAGAGATAAAACGCAAGTTTCTAATAGAACTTCATCCCTCATAGATAGAAATATATCTATTTTTTTTAGATAGATATATTTATTGATGAATGTAAGAAGGGATTTCACTGGAATTGTAAAAAAAAGGGAAATTCACGAAGATTTAATTACTAAATGAATAACTTATCCATAAATTATTTGCCCGGGGTTTAAGGTTTATATACAATTAATGCAAATTGGATTTTTATTTCTATTCTAGAATATGTTTCCAATACTTTTTCTGGACATACGATAAGAAAATAAAAAAGAGAAGTCACTCAATTGAATTAGGATGTTTTTTAATCTCAACTTTATTTTCTATTTTATTGAGAAAGCCACTAATAGACGTTCAAATAGACGTTCAAAATGTAAGGAACCTTTATTTTCTTCCACAATTTTGGATTAACTAATTAAGGAATGTAAAATATGAAAATAAACGCCTCGGTTCGTAAAATTTGTGAAAAATGTCGATTGATTCGAAGACGAGGACGAATTATAGTAATTTGTTTCAATCCAAAACATAAACAAAGACAAGGATAATATTTGAACAAACAGAAGCTTTCTAAAAAAATAGACTAGATAAAAAAAGAGAGAAAATTATAAAATTATCTAGAATATATATTATTCTATGAAAATGAAAAATCCATTTTTTAAATATTATTGATATTTCAACTTTTAACTTTGATTTCAAAAATTGTATTTGATATTAATCAAAAGCAAATAAAAAGAATATAGAAAAAATCGAATATCAAATTCGAAAAGAATTGGAAAAGGATCCGTTTTTGACATGAAATGGATATCTCCATACCCTAGATCTATCTTATTTTTTTTTTTTTAATGAAATATTGTATTGAAATAATCGAATATGGCAAAATCTATACCTAAAAAAGGTTCACGTAAAAATGTACGTATTGGTTCGCGTAATTATACTCGTAAAATACCAAAGGGAATTATTCATGTTCAAGCTAGTTTCAACAATACTATTGTGACTATTACAGATGTACGAGGTCGGGTGATTTCTTGGTCCTCCGCGGGTACTTGTGGATTCAAGGGTACACGAAGGGGAACACCTTTTGCCGCTCAAACTGCAGCAGGAAATGCTATTCGAACAGTATCGGATCAAGGCATGCAACGAGCAGAAATCATGATAAAAGGGCCTGGCCTCGGAAGAGATGCAGCATTAAGAGCTATTCGTAGAAGTGGTATACTATTAAATTTTATACGAGATGTAACTCCTATGCCACATAATGGATGTAGGTCTCCTAAAAAAAGACGTGTATAAAACTAAAAATAAACATTAAAAATAGTTCAAGAGAAAAAAACAAGTCAAGAGTTTTATCAAAATAATTACTATGGTTCAAGAGAAATTAAGAGTCTCTACTCGGACACTAC